>NC_137098.1:34394865-34687365 GCF_949357685.1 Gobio gobio
CACACACTAGCTAGCAGTGTAGCGCTGTCTGAGTGATGGCTAAAGAGACAGCTGGTGTGTACTCAGCCAAAGTTCCTCAGCCAAACATAAGCTTGTCCGACCTTCAGAGGTCTGGCAGAGGAGCCTGCGTTCTGGGCATTCTTTACTGACAACTCGCAAAGACAGCTCCTAGCACTCACCTATGCTATAATAACTCAAACCATTACTCTCCCTGGATCTATCATGTCCTGATGAGGTTTATGGCAACTTTGTTTATTTCTCTGGATATGTTTGTATGTTTGTCATCACATTCTCCATCTCAGTTCATCAAGTTTCAACAGCACGGAGGAGACAGGAAGGCTATGAGTGTAAATCAGCGAGTGTGTGTGGGTGTGTGTTTGTGAATATGTGTGTTCTTTCATGTCAAAGCAGGTATGAGGTTGTGAATGTGTATGTGCGCTCGTGTCCAGGTGTGTGTGTGTGTGTGTGTGTATGAGACATTGCGAACGCTGAGAAGGGCTGAGTGTTTTCTGACGCCTGTCGGACTGGGCCTGTCACAGTGGAACAGGAAGGTGTCATCAGCCCAGGCCTCAGAGCCGGAGCCCGTCAGCCAGCCGGACCTGAACACCCTGATGAGCTGACAGCCGGCACAGCACAGGCCTGTCTCAGGCCTCCCAGAGAGAGAAAGCACCTGCAACCAGCCATCTACCTGTCTGTCTGACTGACTATGGGGTACACTTGATACAATGTACATCCACAACCGCGGCCCTCTTTGAGTTTTCTGGCTGTCTCTCTGTGTGTGTGTGTGTGTCTCGGCTTCTATCTCTTCTGAGCCTTAACTTCTGAGTTTCGTGGTGCTCCTGAACCTCAAAAGGCCAGATATGTCAAAATAAATTAATAACTAAAAATGTATTTGGACACTTAAAATGTATGAACTCCATTAGATTACAAATCCGAGTGGCATATCTAAACAAATAATGAGCATTTTTAGGACTGCAGTATTTTTTTTATTTTCTGCAATTTTACCAGATGGTCCCAAAGAAATGTTTGTGAATAATATAATATAACATATAACATAATTAATATAATATAATATAATATAATATAATATAATTAATATAATATAATATAATATAATATAATATAATATAATATAATATAATATAATATAATATAATATAATATAATATAATATAATATAATATAATATAATATAATTAATATAATATAATTAATATAATATAATTAATATAACATAATTAATATAATATATGAAAAATATGCGAATTTTTTAATCATATTTATAATTCCATACCTAATAAGCTTGTTTCGAGTATTTTTATTTTATTTTAAATGTGCAATAGAATTGAATAATGCACAGAACTAAATGAGCTGCATTTTGTTATCATGTGTTATTATTAAAAACCCAATAAGCTTGTTTTTTATCCTCCATATATGTATATACAGTATATACAGCATTTGAACACACCCTGACAATTTAACATGTTGCGAAAAATCTCAAAACTGTGTTTTGTAGCTTTGATGACTGAAATTGTCACATTACAGATGTTCAAGCCCATTGAGATCACACATGCATGGCAATTTCTGTTCTACAAGCCAGAAAAGTCAAAATTTAGGAATCAAAAATGCTTTATGGCACTGTCGCGTTAAATTATCAAACAAGACGCTTTCTCTCACCGCAGCCACGTTCCCTAGGGTCTTTGTTAAAACTGACATTACCCACAACGCTCAGCATTGCTGCCTTGCCTTGCCTGTATACGCTCATTTTCTGGGTGGCAATAAATATTAGAATAAACTGCGCCAAAGCGAGGCTGGTCAGGGCCTCTGTTCCCTGTCTGCTCTGGTTGCCACGGCAGCTGAGTGACAGACAAGCCTAGGGGGGCTAGATTAGATGAGGTGACAGAGGGTAAGAAACCAAAGGCCTCCCCCTCCCCTTCACACTTTTTCCTTTTTTTTCCCCTCGTCAAGTAAATTTAGCCCGAGGAAGGATGAACATCATAAAGCTGAGAGAGGAGGAGAGAGGCCCTCTGTGATTGTTGACGCCTGCCAATAAATCAGATGTTTAATTATCGGACACATGACAAGGAGCAGCGACAACGTGTTTTGCCCCCACCTAAGAGACTTCTTCCAGCCAGTTCACTGGAGAGCATTCTGTCAGACGCAGTCACAGAGAAGAAAACTGACACCATATAAGAATACCTCTGTATTATCACACCCTCTTCACCTCCTCGGACACAGAAACACGCCAAAGACAAGTGCTAAACAAACACTTACAAGTGAAATCACGTGTAGTATTATGGCCGGTGTACAGGAACTGGAAGCAGGAGACCTTTTGAACCAAGTGCATGCTGGGAGGGGCACTGCAGGACACAAGCATGGGTAGCGACTATGCTTCATGACCAGTGAGGGAACATGCATTTGACATTTATTCCCATATGTCTATTGATTATGTGACAGCAGCAATTTGTTTTCCCTGGGGAATTTCATTACTAACCATGATATTGGCTAAATCCAAGGAAATGTGGTTTTAGACTGTAAGCTAGCAGCAAATATGATCTCAGCTGCACAAGCTTTACATCAGAATTTGTTGCTCCCGCAAGCGGGGGGTTCAACATCTACACCGACCAGAATGTGAATTTTATGTAAGTCGTTCTGTGTAGATTCAATAACTCTTGTAAAAGCCCATTGGCTTGCCATTTCATCTATTACACTGTGGAAAATAATGTATATTCGCCGCAAGTTCAAAACCACAACACGGAGAAACATTCGGCTGTTGAAGAGCATCCAGGTATCTGTCACAAGCCACATGTGTTTGTGTTTTTGTTCAGTTTTACATTACCTCCTTAAGGAAAGCTTATCATGTGGTCCATGTGTAGTTATGTCATGTCAAAGTAATGTCTTCTCAAATGCAGACATGTCCTCATGTAGACGTCTTTGTAAAGAACAACATCTATCACAAATCGGGGAGCAGATTTCAAACAGAAATAGTCCATTAATCTAAGTGTGCTGTAAGTGTCTAGACCTCACCGCAACAATCTAATATCTTCTGCAGTGTAGCCACTAAAACTTAATGAATCAAGCAATGTTCGAACCACAGACATCATTGCATGTTTTTTTGATGTACATTTATCATTGTGGTTTATTCTGTTTCACACTGAAATCAATACAAATAACTGTGTTTGAGGTCCCTTCGACTGATGAGCTGCCACTGTCAATAAACACTCGCTCAAAGCTCTCAAAGTTCCATCAAGTTGTTGCCACAGTTCCATAATGTACAGAATAATTTTAAAAATTAACAAATATTAGTATATTGGTTTCATCATAAAATGTTTGCACCTGATTGCAGCTTGTACACTTTGAATCATCAATTTAATTTAGAATAAGCAAAAATAATAATAATATGTGTTTACTGGTATCTTTGCACTACTTTTTGTACAATTAAAGCCATGTATTTGCATACAGATACATCTATAAAATAGTTGTTGTTTTTTTCAATTTCTGAGGATAAAATCAGTAATTATATATAGCCATTTAACATTAGCTTCAATAGCTATTATTCAGGCCTAAAAGGAACAGATTACTGTTTGTTTAACATGTATTGACAACATTTACAGAATGAGATCAATCTTATAACAAAGTTTAAATTAAATTAAATGTTTTTACCATCATCACTTCATACACTTGTCCCCTAGACATTCTGTTGACTATAACCTTGCACCTAGATGTCAATTAACTCTATATATATTAGTTGAGTATCAGTAGACTGTTAGGTTTAGGGTTAGTAGAACAAGTTGACATGTTCTTGCAGACCATCAAAATAAAGTGTTAGCAGATATTAAGCAGACAGTCTACTAATACTCTAACTCTTGTACTATTTCGCAGGTCAATTTGACCCAAAACAGTAAATTGAGTTGTTGGAAAAACTGGTTAACCTGGGATATTTTTTTGTTATGTTTTCCTCATTTAGGGCCTTGAACTTTTTGACAAATTTTTGACACTCTGAGGTGTTGTGAAATGCGTGTACAAAATTTCTGATGATTTTGATGTTCGCGGGTCAGTTTGACCCACGATGGTTAATCATGGTTAACCGCAGCTGTACAAACCTGAAATAATTGATGTATTTTTTATGTCAGTTTATCTACTACCCTCTGAGAGTATTTCAATTTACATTTATGCATTTGGCAGACACTTAAATAAGAAGCAACTATATTAAAAACATTGATTAAAATTAAGATGCAATTTAAACAAAACGAAAACAGGCCAAATAAATATTGTCTAAACAGTCTTGCGTCATGTTGCATCAGGGTTTATATTTAAACGGTCTTAACTGAATAAACTTAGCCTACCACAATGAGCCCTGAATCAGCTTTCTGTGAGGAGAATTATTCCAGGATTATTACTCAAAGCGTCTCAAAGCGATGTATCTGAACCATAGCTTAACTAGTTGTGTTTGTATGAGTTGATGTGTGTGTGGGCGTTGACGCACGGATTGCCTCTATTTGAATCTGAATGAGCGCGTTGTCCATGGGCGTGGCCGCATCAGCGGATTCAGCGGAGTCAGTAATGAGTCGACTGACATCTCCCTCTTTTCACACAGAAAACATAGACACATAATATTTGTTTTCGTTTTGATTTACATGATTTAAAACCTGACATTTCAACGTTTCTTTAGACATATGTCTAAAGACATATGTCTAATTGCTTAGCGATTTCACTAAGCTACAGGTCATTTTCTGCAGAGAATCAGATTAGACATCATTTACAGAGAGGCTGAAGATCGCGAATCATGTTTGTTTCCCTTATTTTGCAAAAACAACAACAATTTGTTTTTATTGAGACTGTACACAAAAAAATAGAAACTTAACAGAATATAATGATGTATAACACTTGCATGAATGATAAAAAACGACTGATAAGAAAAAAAGAGATCGCAGACTCGAGAGGGTTAACCAAAGTAATGTATACTGCAGCACTGAATGAGTACAGTTTTTTTTTTTTTTTTTTTTTTATCAGTTCAAGATTTTTAATATCCCTGGGAATCAAATGCATGATTTTGGCATTGCTAGCGTCATGCTTTACTTTTAAAAAAGTAATAAAAAAACTCAACATTTTAAATAACCAAAAATAGCATTCATTCTAATATTCTTTTTTATTTTTATTTTAAACAAATGGTTTTTAAATACAGTTTAAAAATAATTTGTTCTCATGTTTATTTTTGTTGCAATGTGTGAGAAGTATTAATATTAAAGGTTTGATGCTTTTACCTGATTTTTTCCCCCATAATTTTTTCAATCATACCCAGAATTCAAACATAATACAAGGGCTAATGAGAGAGGTGCAACATTACTTATAGTCAACGGAATGTCTAAAAGGGGACCATCAAAAAAAAATGTGTAACCCAATCATCATGTCCATTTAGCTGCCTTTATTTAAATATTATTAGTAGACTAGTAGGGTTAGGGTTAGAATAAGTTGTCATGCAGTTGCAAAGTTACTTAAAGTCAACAGAATGTTCAAAAGGGACCATCAAAATAGTGTTACCAAAAATTTAATATTAATAAATGAGGATGGTATGTTGCATTTATGATGTCACCATGTTTTTGCTGTAATTTAAGTGTCCATGTACCATTTTTAAAACTATAATGCCTAAAGATGCTAAAGACACACAGCTTTCATATCATACAAGCTCTGTTTGCTGTTATTCCCACTCCACTGTTGACACAATGTTCTCCCCTTCCTGGATTTCCCCCAGATGCTGATAGCATACTACTTCAACCCTGCACCCCTAGACCTATAGACCCCCCTCCTCTTTTTCCTCGGCCCACCCCATAGTGAAATCCATGTTTTTTTCTTTTGTGCTCAGATCCACAGGAAGAGCGAGCTACAGGCGCTGTGATTTATGAGTGCTTAGCTCACTAATTCTTGTCGGCCTGAGCAGGAGTCATGCATGTTTTGTTGGCAAAGGTGGTGCTAGTGCTGTTCGCCTGGACACTATATACATAACACTTTTCTTACAGTCCCTCTTCTCTCCCAGCACTAATTTATGGACAAATTCAGCCATCCTCAGATACATTGATCCTGACTACAGCAGTGGTTGACATAATCACTAAGAAAAATTCACACAGCAGGATGAGTATGGATTCTGTATGAATGTTTCCCAAATGTTACCTGGATAAGGTTGTATTGGCGTAAGGAGTAGCGCACATACAGCCTGGCACAAATAAATACTACACTGTAGAGTGAGGTCAAAGGCCACATTTACACATCATGACTTTATGCCAATTTTTTTTTTTTTGATGACCAACTTACATATTCTTTTAAAAGTGACCCGTATCTATATTTGCATTTACACTAAACACTTAGCGAAACAACCCAAGACATTCTGACCCCGAAAAGCTTAGGCCAAAAAGAAAAAGAAAGACGCAGTCAAAATGATAATACAAGCTTGATGATGATAATGATAAAACTTCAGCATGACTCCACTTGGTCGAGCCTTCATCCTCCATTGAAAAGTCATGTGATCATGATTGGTGCACTGTAAAAAGTCAGTAAAAATAGGGCACAATGTACAGTATAAATATGAAGGAATTTTCCGTATTGGTTTTTTACAGGTGTTTTGCCTGTATTTTGAATTACACATTGCATTAGTTTGTGTTTTAAGGGTTAACAGAAATTTCCGTAAAATTACTGGATAATGTACTGCCAGAAAATGACCAGTACATTTTCCGTTTTTATTTTTTACAGTGTGTCCACCTGAGTTGACGTCATTCGCCACCATCGCTTTTTCAATGACGTACGACTTGCATTGACAGGGGAATATATACGATCTGTCTTCTTACATGGCAGATGCAAATGCACGATTCATGTCAGATTTATTACCACATATGAATGAGGCCTGAAACCGATCTCAGAATCCATGTGTTTTTTTTCCTGCTTACATATATGTTTCATATTTGATCTGTAAATACAATAAAAAACATACAAATAAAAAATAAAAAAAATCACACACACATGTCCTGACAAGGATTTGCCATCTTTATGGGGATATTTTGTCCCTATAAAGAGTTTACCTGGAGGAATGCTGGAAAACTGAAGTCTGCTCCTTCTACCTCTTATCTTGTTAATTGAGTTGATGAACTGAATGTGATCCTCCTGTGTTAATTAGGTTAATTATCTGAATGTGCTCCACCCAAACTTTGTTAATAAAACATCATGTTTGATCAATTTATTGCATCATTGCTCATGCATCAATTAATGATGCAATGTCTTAAAAACTCTGTCAGCTGCCATCACAACTTGCACACACAAGGGTCTACATTTTGTAAATTGTGTGCCACCACTGCACTTCAATTGTCCTGTAGGGGGCGACAAGTTTTTTTGGACCCACTTTATAATAGGTGGCCTTAACTACTATGTACTAACATTTTAATTAATCATTTGATACAATGCACTTATTGTGTACATGCATGTTTTTACATCATACTTACATTTTAAAGATTACCTGCATGTAATTACATCTGTAATTAATTTCTGTAGTTACATTTATAATTACACTGTTGACACTTCCCTTACACCTAACCCTACCCTTAAACTTACCCATACCACCACACCTGTCCCTAACTTTACCCGTATCCCATCTCAATATCAGCAAAAGTGTTTTGCATTACAATATGAACACAATAAGTACATGGCACTAATTTTTTGATGTAAGTACATAGTAGTTAAAGGGTTAGTTCACCCAAAAATGAAAATTCTGTCATTAATTACTCACCCTTATGTCGTTCGAGACCCGTAAGACCTCCGTTCATATTCGGAACACAAATGAAGATATTTTTGTTGAAAGCTGATGGCTGAGAAAGGCTTCAGATAGGCCTCCATTGGCATTCAGTACACTTATACTCCCAAGACCGATAAAAGGCACTTAAAATGTCGTTACAAAGTCCATCTCACCACAGTGACTCTACAATAATCTTACGATGCGACGACAATAGTTTTTGTGCGCAAAAAAAAATCAAAATAACACCTTTATCCAGCTTGTTATTGCCTTCCGCGTGTGCCTCCACGACACATGCGCGAGAATATGACGTAGCGCCGGGATTCGGGATTCCATGAAATGCACACTCTAACCCCATTTTGAGCACTACGCCGAGACCTAAAGCACGATCAATGTAGAATCCAACAGCTGAGATACGCGCGTCTTCCTCTGATTGTAAACAAATCACTTCTGGGTCATCTGTCCGAACGCCGGATCTGCGTCATATTCTCGCGCATGCGTCGTGGAGGCACACACGGAAGACAATAACAAGTTGGAAAAAGGTGTTATTTTGATTTTTTTTGCGCACAAAAACTATTGTTGTCGCATCGTAAGATTATTGTAGAGTCACTGTGGTGAGATGGACTTTGTAACGATGTTTTGAGTGCCTTTTATCCGTCTTGGGAGTATAAGTCTACTGAATGCCAATGGAGGCCTATCTGAAGCCTTTCTCAGCCATCAGCTTTCAACAAAAATATCTTCATTTGTGTTCCGAATATGAACGGAGGTCTTACGGGTCTCGAACGACGTGAGGGTGAGTAATTAATGACAGAATTTTCATTTTTGGGTGAACTAACCCTTTAAGGCCACCTGATATAAAGTGGAACCGCTTTTTTTAGTGAGAGACATTTATTTAATTCAAAAGGTAAAAGAAAAAAAAAACACCTTTACATACATATTAAAAGTCAAATTAAAAGCAGTTCTATATATCTATGGAGTCAAGCATTATTGACTTACAAGTCTGTTAGGAAAGAAGCCCACGTCAGTGCAACAAATCGTGAGTGTTTTTGATCAGCACCCGAGAAGCTTAAGTAGATAAGACGTGCTTTAGCAGACTTGGAAGGAGTCCAGCAGCCGTAGATGAGACAGAGGGAAAAACAAAGAACTAGTTAGACAGAGAGAGATGGAGAGGAGAGAGAGCGAGAAACAGAATAAGACATAATGTGAGTCATAATTTTCCAAAAAAGAACTTAAAAACATCCCTGACATATGTCCTGAGAGCTAGGCGAAAGAGGGCACATTATAAATGCGCTTTTGTCCATGATTTTCATATCAGAATTAGACAGCTAATTCTCCACCATGAACTGGATAACTTTTTTAGGATCCGAGCATTATGGCCTGATTAATCAGCAATGATTAGCATTTATCAAGATCTGTGGGATCAGTCCTGTCATGACTTATTATGAAATTCAATGTATACATTTGGTCCTATTTTGATAATACATTATGTCAGGATGTCAAGCTGACAGGAGCGCCATCACTATTCATTAAAGTTAAGAAGAAGAAGAAAAATGAAAGCAGAAAGAAGAATCAGGCTCTCGGTCTGTCACGGTGCCTTTAATGGAGTGTGTTGATGTTCGGGATGTGCGGCGCAATAGCTGAGCTGTTATGGTGGAGTACGGCCCACGGTGATGGTACAGGTCCCTCTCAGGAGTTGAGCGGCTCTGGAAATATGGACGTCGGGAGAGAATGTGGCAGATGGCTGACAAGGCATTTTTACCCATAACGCCCCAGTAAAACTTTAACTCCCGAGATTTAGTGCTAGCGCTCTGCACTTAGCAAGCTGCAGCCAGGGTCATATTTTTTCAAAAGTCCCAAACTGATGGTTCTGCAAGGTTTGCATAAACATGCTTTATTGATTACGTTGTTAAAAGATTCAAAGGGTCAGTATCATTTAGCTAAAGACAGTTTTAGAGGACAAATAAAAGCTAGAAATTGCTAAATGTTTGGGTGGGGAATATTGATATTTTTTTTTTTTGTGGGTGCTGAGGAAGAAGTAATTAAATTATTCATTCTGTTATAATTATGAATGATGCAGTCATTAGGGATTCATTTCAGGAAAAAAAAAAAAAAAATGGTGCAAGCAAGTTTATAATTTAAAGACCCCTGGTCGGCTCAAAACCCAGTGAATGCTTAAAACAACACGTTAAGGGTAGAAATAAAGAAGCCCAAATCGCTTGAACTGAAATATCGTTTGACGTGTTCATTCTCCTCATGACAGCCTCGGCAGAAACTAACAGCCGGCTTTGTCTTCATTGTAGCAAGTTTATGAAAACATTTCACTTCGACAGTCATTTGTATTCGACTATGCAAAACAAGCTCCCTGATAGGATGTGTCATCCTAATTGGGCCCATGATGCCAGTAGGCCAGGAATTATGGGAAGGGGCTGATGTGGAGACGGGCTGAGCGGAGGAAAGGATGTGCCGAGAGAGTCATCCCTCTTACCACGCCAGACGCCAGCCTAGTCTGAGGGGCACACAAGGGGGGCTGATGAGAGCGTGCCGGGAGGGTATGTGGGGGCATTACGAGGCACAGGTGACAGAGTCTCACATCTGCAGCTGCCAGCATTTGGGTTGACTTGTTTGCTATAGTTTGAATGGATAGGGGGTGGGGTTTCTGAGACCGTGGAGAGTTGGTGAGGGGGTAAAAGGGAATTTTGTTTATGGTGCACAGCTGCTTGTGTCACTTCTAGGGACCCGTAAAAGCAAAAAGCAAGAACAGTCGAAAATGAGTGAAGAAAACAGGAAACTCACTTTGTCTTTCTCACTCTCCCTAATGCCTCTGTGTGATTCACAAGTCACATGAAGTCTATAAGTCTATTTAAATCAATATTTAAATGTATATATCAGTTTGATCCAGCCAGTTTATTGATTTGAACAGTGTTCCAATAGTGCTTGTATAGAGTATACAGTTTCACTGTTTTTATCACTCCACTTTTTCTGGACAGTCTGTGTATTATTTGTGGGAATTTTTCAGTTACTCTTTCAACATCATTATACCAGCAGGTGGCGACAAGTAACTGTCAGTGAGTGAGTAATTGAAGCATTCACTCTGGTGAGTTGTCCAAAAACGCTGATTCATGCAGGAACAAAACAAGTGACCGTATTTATGAGTGAGTCATCAAAGTGTTAACTCAACTAACTTGATTAAAAACACTGATTCATTCAAGAATTAAACAAGTTACTTTATTTATGAGTGAGTCGCCATTTCATTCACTCAAATGGTTTATTTAAAACAGATTCATTCAGGAATAAAATAAGTGACTGTATTTATGAGTGAGTCATTGAATCATTCAGTCAACTGATTCTGATCAAAACTGATCAAAGACACCATGACAGACCGAGAGACTGATTCCTTATTTCTGCTTTCATCCCCCTCTTAACTTTAATGAATAGCCATAGCGCTCCTGTCAGCATGACATCCTGACATAATGCATTATCAAAATAGGACCAAATATGTACATTGAATTTCCTAATAAGTCATGACAGAGCTGATCCCACAGATCTTAATAAATAGTGACACATGTAAGGATGAAGTTATCAAATAAAATGTCATAAATTTAAAATGTGTCAATTAAGTACATTCAGGCACTTCAGTGGGATAGCAAGAATTGTTGCTGCCTCAAATCAGTGTGTTTATGTTGACAGACATTTGATGCGCTAGTGAAATGTACAATTTCAAATAGTAACGTTACTGTTTCTACTTTTGTTACTGTACGTAACTTTTTTATAATCAGAAATATGCAAATACTACTAAAACCCTGAATTCCTGATGGTGTGATACTGCTTAAATATACAACACATTTTAACAACAATTGTTAATAACAGCAATAACCTTGAGATGAAATGTACACAGATGCCTGACAGTCCGTTTTCGAGGGATTTGTGTTCATTAGCAGATTTACCATTGGTATTCATTCTCACCCAGCTTAGCTTCCACCCACCGCTCATAGTGTTATTATCATCTCAATAGGACTTTGGTCCAGTGTAGGCACGTACCTGACATCTACACCCAGAAACAGCATCATCCGTTAAGCATGACGGCGTAGAAAAATGGGCCAACTGCGCACGGGCCTGAGAGAACCACTGAGGTGGACACTGGCGGGACTAGCTCGGTTTATCTTCCAGCATTAACATGATGGGAAATATGAATACTTGAATCTTATCGCAGGTGTGCTTTATAACAACATTCATCATAAGACGTATTATGTTTTTATCAAGTCGGGGGGAGAGAGATGGGAAGCCACTGATTCCATTTCCACTCTGGTCAGCACAGGATCCTGCTTGCCTCTATTATCCTGATTTTAAGAGAAAAAAAAGAAAGAAAAAAAAAAGTGTAGGGAAAAGATTATAAATCCTGCTGAGGCTTTTTTTCCCCCACTCTTTGTTGCCAACTCTGTCTTGAAATTAACTCAGAATCTGCGGGCCCAGGGCTTTAATAGCAGAAAATAATAAAACAGACATCGGCGGGATCCGTTACAATTATATATTAAAGGCTAGAGAGGGTGTGATGCACTGGCCGATAAATGTAAGGAAATCCTTCAAGTCTTTCTCTTTTAATAATTCTGTCAGCCTTGCAAACCATCTGACCATTGTGCTATTAAAGTCATTTTTTAGGTAAAAAAGAAGAAATATCATCAGTCATTATTATCATTTAATACATCTTTTTGTGCTCTTTTACTCCCCTGCTTTGACTCAGAACCAGAACCGAATGCATATCTACCCGTGTTGCAGAAATCCATTAAAACTGAGAGCAGGGGAATGGGAAGTTTGCCACCGAACAGTAGGAAAGAGATTCGATGATGGCTGCCTGTTTTACTGAGTCTGTGGGGAATTTACAGATGGTGGATCTGTATCATTAATTCACTGTGGCTGGAACTCAGCTGAACTGATTCATTGTCTGTGGCACAAGTGAGAGTTAATGATAGTTTATTCATAGTTTTAAAATGTCTTTAGTCAGAATATGTCTGTCCACTTAAATCTGAATTAATACATCAGATTGCTATGTAGCATATCCAAGCATTTTTATGACTATTTGATTTAGGGTACAAAAGAGCTGTACCGTGCTTTTCAGTGTCAATCAGGTCGTGCCAGTTTGAATACCATCAAAGTCACAGCTCTTGTCAGAAATGATTTGCTAAATGTTTCTCTGTCTTTAGACTCTCTGAAATAATGCCTTCTGAAAACGTACTACAATTAAACATGTAAAGCTTTGAAGAGACTTGCGTTAGGAGAGACTAGGGATGATTGTAACACTGTCAGAAATTAGGTACACAACCACTTAGAATTTAAGTACATGGATGAAATCACCACCATATATGACCACCATCCTTCAGCCGAATCAAACTTCAGTACCGTTATGTTTTAAAATACTGAAAACAATATTCTTACTCAGAAAGGATGAGTAAAAAAATCTAAAGTGACTGTAAAGACTTATAGTGTTACCAAAAAATTATATTATAAATGAAAACAAAAAATGCAAATTACTTACATCATAAATAGGTGTTATTTTTGAACTTTCTATTCATCAGAAAGAAGCTTAAAAAATGTGTCATGTTTTCAGTAAAAATGCTAAGCAGCTCTTTTCAACATTGTACATGTACATTTTAAAAGTTTAAATTGTAAAAATATTTCATAATATCACTGGTTTTCACTTTTAAATAAATGCAGCCATGGTGACTTCTTAAAATATTTTTTTATAGTATATAAATAGTAATGTTTAACATTTTTCAACTCATAATAACTGCACGTAAAGTAAAAACTGCACATAATGTCATAAGTATTACATTATTATTATAATAAAATGTTCATAATGTCATATTTTTTTCAAAATGTAATCAAATATTGAGCTCATAATGTACAATTTTTACATTATGAGACAATTATTACTTTACAAACTCACCAAAAACATGTAATATTTTCATTATTGCAATAGCTTTTAAAACATAACAAAATATTAGTATTCCCTTACAATACATGTTTAAAAGTCTTAAAATACTGTAAGGGAATACTAATATTTTGTAATATTTTGTATGTTTCAAAAGCTATTACAATAATGAAAATATGACATGGTTTTGGTGAGTTTATAAAGTAATATGTAAAAATTGTTATTACATTAAGAGCTCAAGATTTTATAAAATATTACACTAATAATGTAATACTTATTATATTATTTGCAGTTTTTATATTATGAGTTGCTACAAGCGTTTACTAAACCTTCAAATTAATGTAAAACAACAACAATAAATAAATAATAAATAAATAAAAACACACCTAGAAATATCATGTTTGAGCATATGGGAAGGGTTGCAAACTACTTTCCTCATTTATTTCCACTTGACCCAAAAAGATTGAACAAAGTGTATAAGCCTCCATTTGACACAATCGTGACACTAACACAAACAAAACATATACCGTCTACTTTGATTTTTAATAATTTGCTCAATAATTAACTATACAGTTTAAGATAAACTAAAAATAATTTTACAAAAATGTAGGTTTACAACAATTCTTTGACTCATCTGTGTTATATGATCACAAATTGTACCACAGTATGAGACCATGGCATACTAATTTGTCCATATCAATTTCTGACCTAATATACTACATGTACTTTCATAATTCATACTATAAAACAGGAACAAAGAGAGGTAAGCCATTCTCACAGAAGTAATGATTTAGCTTACTGGGCTAAACCTGCGTTTCAAACAAAAGTGAATGAAAAACACTAAGTTAAGCTCATATTGTATCCCCCCTCGGTTTAATTGTGCTAGCTAAATGCATGGGACTTAATCAAGCTTAAAAATAACAAACAAACAAATAAAAGAGGTCCTCGGAGAACTCATTAGAGGCCTTGTCAAACTCCAAGAGACTACATAATTACTAACCAAAATAAAAATGCAAAGCTATTTTGTTTGTATTCCCTTCTTCTTTATGATTACTGCTGAACTAAGGTCAATGAAAGCCAAAGTTTCACTTGTTTGAAACATTTGATTGAGTTACGGAAACTGTGGCGTGTATGATCATTACGCTAGAAAGAGAAAGTCTTTTCTTCTAGAAAAGACTCAAAAGTATGTATACATCTCAAATAGAATATGAACAACCACTTATGCCTGATGCTCTAGTTCTCACTGCGAGGAAAAAGAAAGGAAAATTACATTTGCTGACTTCTCTCATTAAAGCAGAAACCTAGGCCTGCTGACAGCGAAGGGAAAAGTTAAACATAATTTCTATAAATAAATCTTTTTTTGTCATTTTAATTACTGGATCAACGGTGCCTCAGATGAATGGTCATCCCATCAATCTTTAATTAAAGTCACGCATTGCAGATTTAGCACGATGTTGTGGCTGATTGAAAAATAAGGGAATGATATTTCTATTAGAGACTGTTTTATTAATAACATGTCAGGGCTCTAAAACACCAATCCAAAAGAGAGTCAATCAAAAGGAAATGATAGACAGTCTATACGTCAGGGACAGCATATGCCAGCATAGGTATTGCACATGTCTTTTTTCTGCTTTTTTTCTCCTTACTTTTTTGTGCAGATGTCAAGTCTTTCTTTAACTGTCAGGTCTGGAGAAACATGTCATTATGCAATAAACAACAAACAAATGGCGAACGTAAACACCAAGCAAAATGTGAATTCTAAGCCAATGCGACAACTTTAAAATCAATTGGAAGTCAATAAGCTTATTTTTGGACAATTTAAGGAGGGTTAACATCTATAAACACTTTTTTATCTCTCTCTCTCTTCTGTTTCTTTCTTTACCGACCCTCCCTCGGCAACTATAACCAGTCCTATTTTAGAAGAATGGCTTCCTGCTGTCACTAGTCCCACATTAAACATGTACAAGCACTACCTTCCTCTTGTTTATAAATACTAAAATGCCATTAAGTTGTAATTCATCATTTTAAATTATATATATATTTGTTTAGATATTAATGTGTAATAACTATTTTATACATCATTCATAGCTACATTTTTTTTAAACTCCCATAAATCCATGTGCGCTTAAGCCAAGAACATTGAGGTGTTTCTTTGTATGCGATTGCATCAGCCCGAGGAAAGTTTTATAACTTTTCCCACTTTCCAAAGTGTTATTTCTCTGTGCCTGTTTTAATCTTTAATGCTTCCTCATCTGAAGAGAAAAAGAGTCAGGGAGCTCATGCTATGCTCTTGACCCCAATGCTACATGTTTGTTGTGTTGGGTAATTCTTCTTCCTTCCCTCCCAAGATGAGCCCTCTGGTTTATTTTTAAGTCATCAATTACTCAAACTTCAGCCCAACTATCTCCCCCCTACCATCTGGGTTCCATACCATGGTCTTAAATGCAGCCCGGATAATGACAACCTTCTCCCGACTGTTAATTTACGAGGCCGGGGAGTCGTATTTCATGTGTTATCATGCCTCTCCATTTGATCTCGCGTATCTTTTTCCCTCTGCATCTGTGCGCCCGCGTGCATAAATCTCTTCGTCTCACACCTTGTCACCAGGCCAAAAGATGCTCAAGGCACAAGGAACCCTGTATTTGCTCTTTTAAACTAAAAACGAGACGGGGTAGAAGAAAGAACAAAGAGGGAGAGGGAAAAAAAAGGCAAAGTGGCCGCAGGTATATTAAGAGCCGATTCAGATGTGACAACCTGGCAGGCGATCAGATGAATACGTTTCTACCTCCACTAATCGCAATAAACAAAATAAATGACAGTCTAGGGCATATTTGAAAACATACAGGTATTGACTGGCTCTTCTGTGTTAGTTCAAATCTACCTTGCTTATCAGTTTTATATTTTACATGGTTTATGTCATTTCGCCATGCCTTAGTTTTATTTTTATGCAAGCAACTCAAAGTAAAACACAATGTTCTGCTCTAGTTTGGGAGATTTGCTACTTTTGTTTATCTCAACTGTCTTTCCTAAGTCTTTCTTTCGTGCTACACTTTCCATAGTCTATTTTCATCTTCATTGTAGTGTTATTTTCACCCCTAATGAAATCACACGCAAATCGCCCAAAGTGCTGACGGAGGCTGCGGGCGTTAAAAGCCAATCCTCCGCGGGCCTCGTTTAGAAAGCAACCATTTTATTTATTGCGCGTCTCATCTCATCTCCTCCTCCTCCTCCTCCTCCTCTTTCTCTTCTCCTCTGGACTCCAAAATGTCCCTGCACTTCTTAAAGCTCACTGGCCACAACTGACTAAGATGGCTTACCCTAATCCAGGCAGAAAATAACAATAAATATATAGTGAAAATATCCAACGCACACTTTCACAGTCTCGCAAAGTTCTTTGTATCTTTATTTGAATGACGAGCCCCATATTTCTTCTCTGAAATGACACTTTAATTAACAAATTACTCTAGTGAGGGTAGAGGAACCGTCAAGAGCTTGATAAGGCTGTGCAGATAAACCCTTATTGAGAATGTTTATCAAAGGCGCTGGGATCTAAACCTTTAATAGGTAATACTGAGATAAGTAAGCCTTTGTGATGTTACTAGCGCAGGGATATTTTCAGAGGGGCTTATGGAAGAGGGTAAAAGAAAGGGAGGAAATGTTGCGAGTCAGAACGAGTCAGTGCTTAAGAAAAAGAGCGGACGATCACATCCTCACCCTATTCGTAGCTCTTTTGTGTGAGGGACTTAGATTTCGGGAAGCAGGAGTAAAAAATAGAGCACATGCTGTTATGAATTCCTCAATAGCAGAGCTTGTTTTATAAGACTATTAGCAATTTTCATGGATTCGTTTTTTGAGGAAACATTTATAGGTGAGTATTGTTGTAGTACTACTTGTCAAAGTAGTTTTTCTTTAAAAAACTTTTCACTCTGATTTTTAATACGTATTTTATTGCATGTACACTGACACTAAAGGAAATATTTAGTATTCGAGACCTCACAGGGTTCAGTTATGTAAAAAAAAAAATTCTTTATATGTAACCATGTTAAAAATGTTTTTATATCTATGGGTTAGCAGACTAGGTATACACATTTCCAGCAGATATATACTTTTTTTTCTTCATTTATTTAAGTCTGTCATCAAGCCCCTATACTTCACAATAAATAATATGTAAACCCTTTTCATCTCCCTCATTATTTTACCAAAGTTATGGGACAAAACCTGCTAGATGGATAACATAGTTAAGGACATCCACAGAAATGACTCCAAGACAAGCAAAGATGCAGTGATGTAATGTTTATCTGGCATTTCTATAAACAAATACGCACAAAATGAAAACCCCAAGACCCTCATCCTGCCGTCTACCTTGTAATTGCATGCTTTCTCACTTGCTCTTTTCTTTCCTCTCTCTCTCTCACTATCTCTCATACATACACACTTTCTCTTTATCTGATCTACATGTGGTTTAGGTTATGCACGCGTGTTATACTGCAGTGTGGAGACATTGCCATTACTGTAACACCAGTAAAGGAGTGAATGAAAGATAGACAGAGGGAAAGAGAAAAAGGCTGCGAGGAGGAGGTGCAGCGTTGTGCTACAGCAGCACCCAGGCCTCTCTTTGCAGAAAGTCATAAAAACCTTACAGGCACCCAGCTGGGCGACCATGTAGGAGAGCCACAGATCACTTCCTTTTACATACTTCAGCACTCATGTTTCTCTGCAGGAGGAGGCCTCCGCTTTCCCAGAATTCCTGTGCAGGGTTCAGGGACCACCGTGGTGTGTGTGTGCTGTCTGTGCATAGTTACAGCTAATAATGTGTTTCTGAGAGAGAGCAGGGTGTATGCTGTGCATTGCGTCCTCTAACTGTCTCTTGTGGTAATGCTCAACAGCTATACAGTCTAGTGTCTGATGGCTATATTTTTGTTTAAACATTACAATGACAAATCCCATATTTAGATATGTTTAATAAACACAAAATTATTTCAAAATGTTCTTGACATGTATCAAATCTCTGTATTCCCCCTTAAAATACGATTCTGGCCTGTCTCACCTCTTGACCTTCTCAAATTTTTCAAGCTAGTCCCAGACTAAAATGCATTTTTGAGCTGTCTTAACTGAAAGCAACTTGCACTAACATATCTTAAAATATGTTAGTGCCATTTTTTTGTCTCAAGAAGAACACCAGTAATGTTTTTTTTATTTATAATTCTTTATTTAATGCACGTTTATAAAAGCGACTTAAATGTCCTAATTTAACTAAGGCCTAATCCTGGCTTAATCTAAGCCCTATCAGTGAAACCAGGCCACAATGTCATAATTTTCACATCTACTAATCTAATCTACTGATTTAATATTCAAATTAAACATAGTAAAAAACTGTTCAACAGTTGTCCCACTTTTTTTTTTACACAACTCATGTTAATGCATGATTTACCCATTACACTAACATTCGTTAAATTTTCAATATCAATCACACTTTAGTTTAGGTTCCAATTTTCACTTTTAACTACGGAAATTCCTAATTACTCCTCAGTAAGAGTTAGTAAGGTAGTTGTTAAGTTTAGGTATTGGGTAGCCTTAACGGTTGTAAGAATATGCAAGGGCCATGCAGAAAAAGGTCGGTATGTGTTTTATAAGTACTAATAAATAGCCAATACAAGCCAATAATTGGAACATAAACTTCTGAATGGGATCATTTTTATAAATTCAGCTATTTTTTTTTGTCTTGTGGATTATATGTAAACATATTTTATGTAAAATATATTTTTCAGGACAGTACTAAATAAAAAAAATAACATGCATTTTGTGTGATCCCTCTTATTCTGTTAAAATTAATAAAAATGTTTACAGATTCTGCAAGGGGTGTGTAAACTTTTGAGCAACTGTATATGAAGTGAAGTGAAGTGAAGTGAAGTGAAGTGAAGCCCCGTTTCCACCGAAAATACATGGAACAATTTGTCCCAGGATTTTTTTCCCCCACAGACCTGTTGCTGTCTGTATTTCCATCACGGTCTTAAGTACTCTGAAGATTAGGCAAATTAGTCCGATGATGTAGGATTGCGTGTGACTTTGCAGTTCCTGCTGGATTTCGTTCTCCGCATATAAGCTTAATAAAGCCTGAAGCTCATCGCTGGTCCATCGGTCGTATTTTTTAAACTCCATTGTTGATTCGAATAGCAAACAACTCTTACCAATCAACTCTTAGCCAATCAAAATGCTGCGTGAACTCAACCAATCAGCATGTACAGCGCCCACCCTCCAAAGTTCCTGAACTTTGAAAAAATACTACCTTGCGAGCAGGGACGTTTTGAGGGGGATTTTTTTTACCAGGAACTTCATTTAGACCCTGGTTCCTGCAGTCGACCAGCCCAAAGTCCCTAGTTCCTGGGGAAAGTTCCTGCGGAGGAAACCTGGCTTATGGTAACCCATACTCGGAATTTGTCCTCTGCATTTAACCCATCCAAGTTAGTGCACACAAATTATGAGTAGTGAACACACACAAGTAGCGCAAATGCGTACACACGCACAGAGCAGTGGCAATTCACTGTGGTGCCCGGGGAGCGATTGGGGGTCTTGCTCACCTCAGTCATTTCCTGCCGGCATTGAGAATTGAACCCGCGACCTTGTAGTTACAAGTCTAACACTATACCCATTAGGCCACAACTGCCTATGGTTAGGAAGTTGTGGCCTAATGGGTAGGCAGTTAAATATACAATTCTTTTATATAATTTATGATATACATTATATAACACAATTGTATAGTTAAAATAAATTTGATTTTGATATTTATTGGAAACTGCCTAATCACACAAATCAGGGTTTTTACAAAATAAAAAAATAAATAAAATAGTTCATAAAGTTTTGGTGAAAAAAGATTTCACTGAATATTTTTAGAACTTTTTTGTACACTACTCATGAAAAGTGACAGCTGTTTTTAATGATTTTACTTGTAGAAGCAGTGGCTTAAATCCTTTCAGATGACTACTAAAAGAAAACATCTGTAAATTCATTCACTCAAAATGCCTTTGTGAATGAAACTCTCGTACCATTTTATAATCGTTACATATATGTGGAATACTGCAGTCATCACAATACAGACCTTTACATTCGGCTGTTTTCTTTTTTCTGTTTACCAAAATTAGGTGAAAGAAATGAGCTTGGGATGCTTTGAGAAGAACCGCAGAGGGGGAAGAAAGAGAACTCTCTTCATCAATATCGGTCTAAACCTCTGTTAGATCTCAGCCTGTCACTTACCTGAAGCTGCCACTTCTCCTTAGCATAAGCAAGCGTGAAATGTTTACTTGAACACATTTCGGCGGGAAAGCGTGGAATAGAAGATGGCACGAGCTGCATAGGAGGTATAGGTATGTGACAGATATATAACACAGTGAGAGAGGGAATGAGGGGTAGAAAAACAGAGAGAGAGAGAGAGAAGGGAGGAAGAAGAGAGAGGGCTGACACTTGTTATTGCGGCAATGCTCAGCTGAGGTGTATCTTTTCTGAGGAGGATAAATTCAACGTGATGTGCCGTCCTTTTGCCTTCAAAGCACTGACATTGGCATGCAGTTCACGTCATGGGACAGACACACATTAGCTGTCAAACACTTCTTTCATCTTCTGACTTCAAAGGGACCGATTGATTAGTCTAAATGGCCATTACCAAACATCCTCCACTGCAGTATGAAGCAGCAAGCGTGACAAAGAGGAATACAAAATCAACGGCTGCCGAATATGATAGAGAAAGAGGTAGAGAGAGGGGGATGAAGTGCTGCAACAAAAGAACAAAAACATGCTTTCCGTCTAATTTGCGGAGGGAGACCCTCTATTCTCCCGTAATCCGCTGAGATTAGCAGCAGATTATAAACGTTCTTCACTGTGTCACTAGCTTTCCAGTATAAAGAGCTTTTTGTTGCTGCTGTCATCTCTTCAGAGCGTGAGGCGTGTTTTGCACACTACGAAAGTGATCTGATCGTTACGATATACAGGACTGACGCTGACAACAGCCTATAATTGTTACTAGTAATCTGGGTGGTTAGGGATGCGCTTAGTAGTATTATACATGCTTTGCTTGCCGATATTGCATTCATCTTTGACTTTAAATAACACCCGGGGCCCGCACCATGATGGTAGTTTAACAAACTCAGGGTTACAGGATTAGTTTTGAGTTGACAAAACCCAACCAATCCAATCAGGCTTTGTTGGTACCATGATGCTGATAATCTGTCAGCTCAGACTTTGATCTGACATCAGCAGTGAACAGCCAATCACATGCTGTGGATCAACTGAGATTCACTTCTCTCTTCTGTAGAATATTACATGATTGAAAAATATTAAGAATTTAAACAAATTTACACAGCAAGAAGAAAAGAGCTGTCAATGAAAGATGAAACTTAAAGAAAAATCTTACTACGTCAATGCGTGTAAAAGTTATGAAGGTAGTTTAGTTAATATATAGAGAGAATTAAACATTTAAGCTCACATGTAGTCATTTTTATAGCTTTATTTATTGATTTTAAAGCTTATTTGAATGACCTTTATATAGGCGGCTATTTATATTAATTTTAACAAAGTTCTTCTTATTGATTGATTAACTATAATTGATTATAATTTATTACATAAATTATACCTAAATCAAAATTATTATTATTATAAATAAGCATTGTTAAAAGCCAGACACTTTAGTCTTTAAAAACCATTTGCGATAGTGACCTTTAATTTGGAGTAGAAACAGGGGGAGTGGCTTTATTGCATCAGAGGTGTGTCACTTTGCTCACAGCTGATTGGTCCAATTTCAGTTTGAGATCTCTTATCCAGAACATAACCTGCCCTGGAGCAGGTTAGCCATGGGGTGTATGTTACTATAGAGATGAACACTGCTAAAAGCCAAACCACTTTTATGGTCCCTAAAACCCTGGGTTGGCACAAACTAAGCTTAAACATATCTGGTTAGCCAGCTAAACCGGCTTCATGGTATAGGCCCCTGGTGTGGATGCATTTGCCTGGTCATGTGATCTCGATATGTCGGACACCATGAGGCGCCACTTCAACTAGATTCCAACAGATTTTATTAGGCCGATCATGATGACTTGTTAACACTTTTTCCTTATATGTAAAACATATTAATATAGCATAACACGTTCTACAGCAGGGCAGGAAGACAAGCGAATAATTCCAGTCCATTTTTTTTTTTTCAAATATTGACAAATATATTTGTATTCATCAATCTCAATACATTTAACTCTGATATTTTCTACAGTTTATGGCAAATGTAAATGTAATTCATATAAAATTATATGAATGTAACATGACGTTTCTACAGCATGACAGTGAATCAAGTAAATAATCTCAGTCAATTTCTACAAATACTGAATAAAAATATTTTCATAAAAATAATGTATCAAGTTTAAACATTTAACCCTGTCATTTGACTTATCAATAGATATTTGTATGGCAATTTATGGCAAATATATCAATAGCTAAAAACATTTGGTCTAAAACATTTTGTGTTTTTATGTAATATTTTAATTGAATATTTTATGTAATATTTATTGCTAAAAATGCACACAAAGATCACGGTTTTAGATTTACATTTTAATTTGAATTGAATTGAACTAGTAAACAACGTTTTTTATTTTTATTTCACAATTATTTGTTTGGTTACACTTCATTTTGATGGTCCACATTATATATTCTACTAACTATAAGTAACTTTGCAACTACATGTCAACTCTAATTAGAGTAGTTAGGTTTGGGTTAGTAGAATAAGTTGACATGTAACATTGCAAAGTTACTTATAGTTAGCAGAATGTCTAAAGTGGACCATCGGAAATAAAATGTTAGCTACCTTTGCTTGTTTGACAAGAGTTAGCAAACAAAAGAGTTAGCATATAAACCATATCATGATTCGTAAGTCACAAGCCTCAAAAAGCTTATGTAGATGGGCGCTTGTTGATCCTTGCTTTGTGTCTCTGATGTCTGTTTCACAAAGAGCAACAGAGGATGATATTAATTAATTTGCCATTATTTTTAGCATTACTTGCTAATGGTTTCACTTCATAGTCAAAACATTTCCCCAGCTTATCCCTGCTCAACATATGGCTGCATGCACGCTCCCACCCACACACAGACGCACCCACACACAAAATCACAGCAATGAAAAATGAAATCAAAAGCTATGCCCTCATAAAAGTGGAATAAAGCCCCTGTTTCCTTGAAGACGGCATGTGCGTCTTGCTGGAGACAGATGGTGGTGTTGCTGGATATATTTTACCTCTCTTCTTCCCTCACACAGAGGCCGGGGACACTAAAAAGCCCATAAAACTCAAAGATGAGCGGATAGAGCTAATAATATAATCATTGGAAACACCTGCAAAAGGCGCAGATGGGCCATCTCGGCCCGCCTGTCCATCAGCGGTGCGAGGGTCCGCCTCCCCATATGGAACGGAGGGGTCCGCACATACACGGCCTCTCACTCAGTTGCGTCTGTATCTCTCTAACTCATTCACTCTCTTTCGCTTTTTTTCCTCCACCCAAGAGAAGAGCATATGCAGGCTTTTTATAGCGCAGGGCTGGGCTGCCGGGTGTCACAGTCAATCCTGTCCCTCTGCAGAATTGGTGTGCTGCTCTGTGAGGAGGTTTTGAGCTGCGCGATGCCAAGGATGTGTCACCCGTACACTTCTTTAGATGCACACACACACGCACACACACTTCCCAGACACACTCTTCCTCGCGCTTTGTCTATCTAACTGTATTTCGAATGCCCTGTGAGTAGCACATTCTCTTTATATTGAAGGCATCATTCTAATGGGCAGGTCGCAAAGATGCGTCTTGTTGACATCTAGGACATTGGAGGGTGCTGATAGGAGCCGAGCATCGATGAGCATGTCACTGTAATGGCTTTACAGCAGATAACGGCTAAAGACACTCTTTCTGAGGGGGTGGAAATCTGATCCCAAATCAGGGGTTCAGAGTAACTCCTCTTTCCTCTGATCTCTGCCTGAATTTCATTAATCTTGAAAATAGGAGATACTGCTCTCTGACAGTCTTTAGTCTACAAGCCCTTTACAATCAGTCCGAGACTGGCTCACACAGGTTCTCTTTCTTCAGAGTGTCTGAGTTATATCTTTAGTTAATCATCTTTTAGAAAAACAACCAGCAGTATGTTTTTCCTCCAGTGTACGTACACACACACACACACACACACACACACAGTCAAAATCTCTTTCCATTTCAGTGCTGTGAAGCAGCGTTCCTTTGAAGATATTAGAAAAAAAGTGAACACAACTCAACGGCGTCATCAATTTTACTGCGTAGCGATATTTTGTTTAAAGAGTCGAAAGAGAGGAGACACTCCTGGCTGTTGCTGTCATGATGTGATAACTTTGCAGAGCTCTCTTAAAGCGTCTGACACTGAGGCGCTCTTTAAAGGAAGGATTGGGCTATTTACTCTTCTCACTGCTACTGCCTCTTGGCTCTGTTTAAAGAGGACTGCTGGTCCCACAAAAATTGCTCGATCATGTTGGTCAATGACGTGACAATCAGCCCTTTTTATTTCAAAATACATTGAAAATACAATTCATAAATACAACAGTTTGAAAACACCTCTTCTAAGAACTTGTTTTTAACTTCTGAAATGAAATTCATTTTGTCTGTCCAATCGAAGTCATCATGCAAAAAGAAATAAAACAGGAATTGATATCATAGAGAGGACCCCTGGAGACCCTCATGACTTTCTGTATAGGCCCATAAAGTCTCTATTTGACCTTTAAATAAATTTGACCTTTTTATTGACATGGCAAGAGTTCACATTGTAAAATGTTATGCTACACTTCCAAAAGCTTAAAGCTCAAAAATGAGATTTATTTATTTTATTTTGAGAATAATGACTGACAGTTTTCTACAATATCATCAAAAAATAAACTAACCAACATGAATTCAAATCCCCCCCCTTTTCTTTATCGTGGACACTCATATACTGTACGACATTGACCCATATGCCATTGTACATGCCTAAAGGTGAAATTTTACAGTGCACATACTAAAATTGCTATTTGTTAATATCAATAGCATCAATATCATCAATTTTTGTATAAAGAACCATCATGTTATTATCAGCCCCTCCCCCTGCATTGATCGGCGAGATACAGTGGCACATCAGTCCTTTACAACGCAGTGGGCGGCACACACCCACACACTTCTCCTTCATAAACTCACTCGCTGTTGTCTCTGTGTACGGCAAACGGGAGTTGATTAGTACCTGCTTGCAGGTTTGATTTCGATGTTATTTTTTTTCTGTTTTGACAAGGGGAATTTGAGGATACGATGTGACATAGCCCTGTCATTCACGGCTGGCTGACAGGTGTACTTGTCAAGGACGGGCCTGTCTCTGCCCATTAAGTGACACGTAAATCCTGGGAGGGTGGAGAACAGCTATTTCGGAGGGCTTGGGCTTGACATAAATCCAGTGTGGAAAAGCTTCCATCTCCTGCCTTCCTTCCCGTCAAACATACTGATGCCTGTTTTTAAAAAAAAATACCCAACCTGTGCACACACACTTCTGACTCACAATCGTATGATTAGACAGAATGGGAAAGGCCAGTAACTACTCACATCCTCTTAGTAGTTAATCCATATATGAAAGTTCAAAAGTTTGAGGTTGGTAATTTTTTGTGTGTGTTTTAAAGAAGTCTCTTATGCTCACCAAAGCTGCATTTATTTAATCAAAAATACAGCAACAACTATAATATTGTGAAATATTCTTACAATTTTAATATACAATTCATCCGGAAAGTATTTACAGCGCTTCACTTTTTTGCACATTTTGTTATGTCACATCCTTATTCCAAAGTAGATCAAATTAATTATTTTCCTCAAAATTACAAATACCCCATAATGACAACGTGAAAGAAGCTTGTTTGAAATCTTTACAAATGTATTAAAAATAAAAAACGACAAAATCCACGTACATAAGTATTCACAGCCTTTGTCATGACACTCAAAATTGAGCTCAGGGGCATCCTGTTTCCACTGATCATCCTTGAGATGTTTCTACAACTTGATTGGAGTTGATTGGACATGATTTGGAAAGGCACACACCTGTCTATATAAGGTCTCACAGTTAACAGTGGATGTCAGAGCACAAACCAAGCCATGAAGTCCAAGGAATTGTCTGTAGACCTCAGAGACAGGATTGTATCGAGGCACAGATCTGGGCAAGGGTACAGAAAACATTATGCAGCTTTGAAGATCCCAATGAGCACAGTGGCCTCCATCATCCATAATTGGAAGAAGTTTGGAACAACCAGGACTCTTCCTAGAGCCAATGGTCACTCTGATAGAGCTCCAGCGTTTCTCTATGGAGAGAGGAGAACCTTCCAGAAAAACAATCACCTCTGCAGCACTCCTCCAATCAGGCCTGTATGGTAGAGTGGCCAGACGGAAGCCACACCTCAGTAAAAGGCACATGACAGCCCGCTTGGAGTTTGCCAAAAGGCCAAAAGGAGTCTCAGACCATGAGAAACAAAATTCTCTGGTCTGATGAAACAAATATTGAACTCTTTGGCCTGGATGGCAAGCGTCATGTCTGGAGGAAACCAGGCACTGCTCATCACATGGCCAATACCATCCCTACAGTGAAGCATGGTTGTGGCAGCATCATGCTGAGGCAACCCGTTCTCACTCCCAAGGCGTCAAAGTATGAAGCATGGTCAAGTGCTTTCCGCGTCACAATAAAGACGCTAAAGGTACCCCTAGGCGGCACTATATCGACGCGCTGAGTGCTCCATTCATTTCAATGAGAAACCTTTGGCGTCATACACAGACGTGTTGGGCATGGGAACGTTATCGTCATGATGATCATATATTGGGTTATGATTTTGCCATTATGACATGATGGGCTGTGATTCTCAATTTAATCAGCCAGCATCATTTTATTTACGCTATCTAGACACGTTTTAACATGTAACCCAACCCCATTCCATCCCTAAACCTACCCATTTGTGTTGTATATAAAACGCAGATATAACAGGCAGAGTCCACTGCATGCACAATTTATTAAAAAAGTACAAATATTCCGAGGCCAAGCGATTGATTTGTGTGAAGGAAATCCCCAAAAGTGATCAGCGTCTCCATCCGCAGAAGATCACGAACACATTAAATTTCAAATATTGCCGCCCGTTACGTCAGTTTTCATAGTGAAATTGCATTGGCTCTCGTATGCCTTGTGACCAATTACGTCATTACGTCTGCTTTGATTGTAAAATGTCATTGGTTCTCGTGTGTCTTGTGACCGATTGCGTCATGCTAAAGAGGCGTGTGTATTATTTGAATGAGATATGAATGAGTGCGTTCACGGAGCGGCAGGATCATAATCTCAGCGATTAAAACATTAAGATCAACTCTGTTCTTTACATAAAGACATCGTGGGACTTCAGAAGACTTGGAATGCAACATGGGTTAATACGTTTATACTGTTTTTGGTCAGTTTTTGCAATCAATAGATGTGACTGTACTTGTATTTGCCGGTTAAGTGTTTTATATTGTTTAGGAGTGGGTAGGTTTAGGGTAGGAGTTGGGTTAACAGCTCCAAAATATAAAAGTAACCTTTAAATATGAATAAAATATTAATAAAATCATGTCTGCTTTTACAAATGCAAAGAATAACATGCGTCTTGATCTGACGCATTGAGTAAACAACTGAAATGAATGGAGCACCCAACGCGTCAATATAGTGACGCCTAGGGGTGACTTTAGCGTCTTCAATGTGACGCGGAAGCCACTTGACCATGCTTCGGATTTTGACGCCTTGGGAGTGAGAATGGATTGGCTGAGGGGATGTTTTTCAGCGGCAGGAACTAGGAGATGAGTCCGGATCGAGGAAAAGATGAATGCAGCAATGTACAGAGACATCCTTGATGAAAACCAACACGACAACGACCCTAAGCACAGCCAAGATAACAAAGGAGTGGCCCAGCCAGAGCCCAGATTTGAACCGGATTGAACACCTCTGGAGGGATCTGAAAATGGCTGTGCACTGACGCTTCCCATCCAACCTGATGGAGCTTGAGAGGTCCTGCAAAGAAGAATGGGAGAAACTGCCCAAAAATAGGTGTGCCAAGCTTGTAGCATCATACTCAAAAAGACTTGAGGCTGTAATTGGTGGCAAAGGTGCTTCAACAAAGTATTGAACAAAGGCTGTGAATACTTGTGTACATGTGATTGTTTACGTTGTCATTATGGGGTATTGTTTGTAGAATTTCGAGGAAAATAATGAACTTAAAGGGTAACTTCAGTGATTTAGCATTAAGCTTTGTATTTAAACTGGGTCATTTATGCAGTAGAAATGTGAAATTATTTCTGAATTTGGTGCCTTCTAGACTGAGAAAAGACAGAAAATTTATTTTTGTCTCATGTGGATGAAAGACAACAACTCCCAGAATGCACTTGCTTCGCTGCCCTACGAGGCCACTCCGTATACCGTCGTTTTGATCTTCATAGTAATACAATCATTTTGTTCAGTTAGAGAATAAACACTACAATTAAAAACTGAACGTGTCTTTTCAATAAAGTGTGAGTGAGCCAAACGAAAGTCACGGCACAGGCAGCAGTGTCAGATTTCATTCCTCACGAAGAGCTGAGGTAACGTTAAGCGCCAGTCTGGCACGTTTTCAGATCGCATATGGAAGCTAAACTATCACAGGAATTCATTGAAAAGTTGAAACACTCACTTTACTCTGCACCGCGCTCCGTTATTATGATTGTCCGTGTGGCCATCTGTGTCTTACATTCTGTGCGTGAGATCTCTCCCCAATGGGCGGGTTGATAACATGCGGAACAGCTCCATCCAGTGGCTGTAGTCTTTGCCTCTGGCCAAAAAATCCTCCGATGACGCAAAATGACGATATTTGCGTCATAGGAGGAATTTTCCCAGAAATAAAATGCATAATTCTCTCATCTCAGGGGGATATAAGGGGGGAAAGTACCAGAATTTGAATATACTACCGGGTTTCTACTGATACAAAGCCTAATGCTAAATCACTGAAGTGACCCTTTAATCCATTTTGGAATAAGGCTGTAACATAACAAAATGTGGAAAAAGTGAAGCACTGTGAATACTTTCTGGATGCACTGTACATGTTAAGGATTAATATAGTTGAAATCTAACATACCTTTTTTTATTATTTTGTCAATTTTCAAATTGTCTAAATTTAAAGCAGATACAACAAAAACATATTTAAAATATGCCTTTAATGCAGTTACATTTCAAGTTCAACAGGTCAGGACTTTTACTATCCTTTATAAAATCCTTTATAAATATTCTGTCAGAGCTGGAATATTCAGATATTAGTTTGTGAATGAATGAATGAATGAATGAATGAATGAATGAATGAACGAATGAACGAATGAACGAATGAATGAATGAATGAATGAATGAATGAATGAATGAATGAATGAATGAATGAATGAATGAATGAATGAAAAATAAAAAAATAATAAAATAAAATGTAAGAATTGTGACTTTCCCCGTCACTTTGGGCAACTGTGTCACCAACTGATGATGAGATGCCATGCGTTTTGCCATCTGTGATGTCACTTGTGATATGCAGTGATATTCTGGTGTTATCAAGCATCACTTCAGCACAGCTGGCTGAAACATTACTTTCCTGCTCAACTAGGAAAGGAGGCAACAATAGTTTGGGCTTTGTGGATTCATTAATGTACAGCGACATAACTGCTAATATAGACAAAACACAATCAAATATAAAATATTTTTGGTTTATGAATTTTGAATCTGTGCAGAGGTAAAGGGCCTTAAAGGGAAGGACTGTGTTAGGTACAAGCTCCATAAATAGCATGACATTTTTCATGATATATATTTTTTATATATAATTAAATAAAAAAAAAATTCCATAAAAATATACAGTACATCACTGCACCACATCCACTAAAGCTCTACATTCTACCTAAAATGAATGGTTTCAATTTGTGTTTTCATCTAAAATTCAGCTTTATATGGTGTACCAACATGCCCTACCCACTGTAAAACAACTGTAATGCACAGATTCTTGTGGCATATTGCTTTATGATGTCTATGCTACTTATTTTGTCCATAGCAATGTCCATTTCTAAAATATTCATTAAATCAATAAATAAAATACATATGGCGAAATCATGAATGAATAATTCAAAATAAGTAATTCAATGACTTTATACAAATAAAAAAAGAATCAAAACTTCAGCATTTGCTTATAGTTAATATGCAGATGTTAATCAAGCTGTTGTGAATGAAACCATTGTTGCAAAATAATTAAGTCTGGGGCAGAATTATACAATATGCCTTCACAAATTATAGCACATATGAATGAAAATAACATGAGAAAAAAAGTAAATTACTTTCTGAGAAACAATAAATTAAACCTGACTTCTATTTAAAGTTTCATTTCAAAAGTTTGTAAATATTGTTACCCGCTTAACTCTAATATGGAAAAAATTACCTCTTGTGACAATTTAAACGTTTCATTGTAATCAGACAGAAATGCAACCATCATAATGTTTAAAATTAGACTTTAATATTTCATCGCATCAGAAGGTTGGTTCTTATTAAATATGTGGGCTTTTTCTCAAAGCCTAAATGTCATCAGGAGGAATGTGTAAAGATTCTGTTTGCTGAACTATTCCGCCTCTGTGCAGACACCGTCCAGCGATTATAAATTTGTCACATCGGCTGAATGATTTAGATATTAAAATGCATATGTATTTATTTAAATGGAGCCATTTCTAATAAATGAATGCATTCAACACACACACACACACGCACACGCACACGCACACGCACACGCACACGCACACGCACACGCATATGCACACGCACACACACACACACACACACACACACACACACACACACACACACACACACACACACACACACACACACACACACACACACACACACACACATATATACACACTGTAATATTAATTTATAATTAATATATAATAGTATCATATATATAATAACACCTTTATGTTTTTACCTAAAACGAACCATCACACAAGCTTTTCAACTTATAACGTAGGTAATATCTGGTACACACACACACACACACACACACACACACACACACACACACACACACACACACACACACACACACACACACACACACACACACACACACACACACACACACACACACACACACACACACACACACACACACACACACACACACACACACACACACAGATTGTTTTCTAATCTAGCTTTCTAATAAACCAGCACTGGATATTATGAATATTGTTGGCTCATGTGACAAATTACATATTTTCCTCTTTTGTAAGTTGTGTTCAATAAGTTGCGTCCTATTGTTGGTTTAATTGCCTCTAAAATTGTTTGAAAACAGTAGTGCAATTCTTGTAGGTGTCAAGAGTGGTGTGGAGATGATACACTTCATCTTTAAATTGTTTAAATCACATAGTATTACTCTAACTTTTAAGCTTCTTTTTTAATCAAATGTGCTTTCAAACAACAACAACAACTATTACTACTGCTTTCGGTGGGATGCCTTGCCTGCAATGAATCCATCTCCCTGATATTTGGACTGAACCCCACTTCCTAAAGTTTAGGAACAAAGAATCCCCACAATTTAATCATATGGCCTGTCACTCACACCACTACTCCTTGAGTTAAAAAAAAAGAAAAAGAAAAAGTAACAATAAGCTGCTAGTGGTTATTTATCGATACAGGTGCCAGATTAATGGTAAGTGCCTGTCAAAATACAATTTAGAGTTGTTCAACAGAAAGACTGCATATAAAATAAACCTATTCACTGAATATGATCTCTGGGGATTTTCATTTATTTCAGCACCATTCATTGTATTCTAATGCACATTCAAATGCTTAGTGCATTTACACACATGCACACACACTCTTACAGAGACCACAGCCCCTGCCCACTCCCCCCTGGGACTACTCTATTGCTTTTGGTTTATCACGGTCCAACGTGCACTTGGCCACAGTAATTAGAAAACCTCAGACATGCATTTGAAGTGTCCTGCTTAGGCCCAGATCACCAATAACAGCATTTATTGTTTTCTAATCAGGGGCCCTTCGGCTGCCCCAATCACTCAGTAAATAATGGAGATGTCAATACTCTCAGGCCCGTGACTCACCCAAACCTCTGCTCCCGCTCACCATAAAAAGCCCTCATTAATCACTCTGTACCTTTGAAAAGAGTTAAAACTGTCAGTCGGTGAAAACCTGTCTTCCTCCACTACCTTTCCACCATCCACGTCACCCCAACCACTACTCTTGCTTACCCCTTTTCCTCATCAGCGGTCAAGCGGCTCAAATCTTCCTGCGTAACAAGGGCACCTGAATTGATTAGCACACTTATAGGCAGGTTCCACTGAAGGAATTACTCCACTAATTCTCAGTGAGTTTTTTTTTCTTCTCACCTAAGCCCAATCAACATTGCATATCGCAGTGTGTGGTTGCTTTAAACCTCCTGGCCCAAAACATACATCCTGCACTGTTTTTTACAAGATAGACTGGGTTTGGGGTATTTGATCATGTTGCTCCTCTCTACATAAAGCAGAAAAAAACATGATTAATACTTTGATTCTTATCCAGGCTATGCTACATATCAGCATAACTGCATTTTCATGACACAATAATTGAGCAGCACAGGTGCCAATAAATTTCTCCTCGGTGACATTGATTCCATTTTTCTTCTCATCGTTTTGCAATTGTAAACAGGTAATAGTGAATGAGTGCTTGTAACTGCCAGAATGTACTTACTAGAGAATTCTGGGCTTTACAGCACCATGTGGTTGAAAAATGAAATTGCAAGTTACTTGCAAAGGAAACATTTTTTTTTTATGTCAGTTTAGAGTCTGAGGCAGAGCCATGGTTGGCTATGATCAGAGCAAATCTGGCTATACCAAGATCACTCATAGTACAAATGAAAGAAGACTGAGCTAGTAAACAGCATAGTAGTTTGACCTCTTTGTCTTTGTTTGCAATTATGACATTACTAGATGACTGAATTTTCTCACCAAATTAAATCCAACAGCTCTAAAGTAAAGTCCGATTACTGTAAGCTTGATTTAGTGTTTTTTAAGCATTGGTATTTCATTCATTTCAAACAAAATTACACATTTTCTGTAGTGTACCTTTAAGTGGCAGGTCACAACATTACTCCAGTGTTCTCAAATAGTAGAGGATGGTGTTAACAACTGCAAGGTCATGGTTTTGATTTCCAGGGATCTTGAATGCAATGTAAGACACTTTGCATCTGCCAAATGCATAAATGTAAATGTACTCCCATATGCACAAGGTTAGTTAGAGACAAGTCTCTACGGTGGAATGCCCCAACATTACATGACGGCTGGAAGATCTGCTTTCAGTCTGGCCTTGATTTCCCTTGATGAGGTCATGCCGTGCTAGTATTTAGACAAGATATTGTGCAATATCAATGCCCCTTTTATCTAAACAAAAATGAAACGGTGGAGCTCTAAGGAGCAGTGCATGCAGCTGTATCACAATGCATTATTATCGTGCCCCTGCATCATTTTATTTAACATCAAATGACAGAGTGAGTTGTTTGACTGTGACAGAACAGATATTTGAAAACTCACTCGACATGAGACTTGATTGGAGGAGGCTCAAAGGCTGCCACCACCGAACAAGTGCCCTAAATCTCCTTGATGGGGTACATATTCTTTGCTCATATTTCTGTCAAGTAGAAGGTAGAATGATGTCAGCTGCTTTCTGCCTGTGACCCAACATTAGGTGGACTGTTGGGACTGCTTCGGGTTCAGTCTCATGACTTACGGTTTGTCTCAGTAGTGTAATGCCAGTTTGAGCGTCTCCAAAACTTTCCCCTTAATTAGGCTGCGCACCACATGAAAGTTACTGTGTTACTGGTACAGGAAGTGATTCAACATTTTCCCCTGTCAAACATCCCCCCTCCTTCTGCATGTCTCTAATGAGATTTAGGGTTTTACATAAAATGTTGTTTAGATTGGTTTCTCTCCATTTGGCAAGGCCTTTGAAAGAAAAAAAAAAATAAAATAAAATGACTGACTCTGTCGGCAACCTCCCCTCTGTATGTCTAATCTAAGCCTGTAATTAGTTATTGCTCCACATCATGAACTCATTAGATATCTGCCTACGGGACATCAGCAGAGCTCTCCGTCGCTGCTTTACTTTACTGTTGTTTCAGACCAAGAAAGGCCCTTAAATCATAATTGTCACATTTATGAAATAACATACATTGCTGACAAAGCTGACATTGTTTTTCAAACTGCATACAGACTTACGGGTCATTACTCGAGAATATGAAATATGTTTCTTTATCATGTGAACTCCAGCTGGTCCATAACGCAGCAGCTAGAATTCTTACTTAAAGTGCATATATCCATTATTAAAGTAATCCAAGCTAGATATTTTACTTTATAAAGTTTTAAATATGGATATTTTCCTTACAAAAACCAATCACTTTGCTTCAGAGGGCCTTTATTAAACTCCCTGGATCCGTATGGATTACTTTTATAATACATGGATGCACTTTTTTGGGCTTCAAATTTTGCGCTGCCATTTACCGCCCTTATAAAGCTTCGACGAGCCAGGACATTGTTTAATATAACTCCGATTGTATTCGTCTGAAAGAAGAATGTCATATACACCTAGGATGGCTTGAGGGTGAGTAAATAATGGGGTAATTTTCATTTTTTGGTGCACTATCACTTTAAATCATAAGAAGAATGTCCTCTACGCTAATATTAGTCTGTTAATCTGTCTCTTCCTTATCCCGAGGTTACAGTAGTCTGCCAGATCCGGTCCATATGCAGATCAGATCAGACAAAACTGTCAGCAGAGACTGTGTCTATTAGACAATACCCTGTGAAGGCCTCGTCGACATGACAGTCATCTGCACAGATCCGCACCAAAGACCACAAGAATCAGACAGGTCCTCCGCACAGACCCTATGGCCAGCTTTGGCTCCGTACCGGCATGATGAATCCGATCTTCAAGCAAAAGGAACTGGATGAATATTTGAATGCTACCGATCCTGATCTGAATTCTGACTTGTGATGCAGCCTGAATCATAATCATACCGTGTTCGTTCGTTGGCCAGAGGAGAACTGACAATATTGTAATATATCTGACTGTAACCTACTGACACTGTTTTATGAGAACAGAACTGAGCCGGACGATGACATCATTTTTTGAACAACAGCCGAAATGCCTAATTTTCCTGTTATCACTATAAAGCTGCTTTGAAACAATCTGTATTGTATAAAGTGCTATATAAATAAAGTTGACTTGACTTGACATGAACTGGCATTCCTGCCTAAGAACATTAGTTGTCATACAGTTTCTAAACAGTTTATGACAGATAAATTACAGCAGGCTCATGTATTTGCGGTTCAGCATTGATGTATAACATGGCCTCTCAGATTGTGGCTCAGGCTGATAATGGAGTGCATCCTCAGTGGGACTGTCCTCTCTCGGGCTCGATTTGAACTGAATTTGAATCAGGGCTGGGTTTGTCTTAAAGCAGACCTTTAGCAGACCCCCCTCCCCATTTCCCTGCTGCCTATTTATACATTTTTCTTCTCCACAGATAAAGATCTCAGCTATCTCAACTACTACCTCCCCCTCCCCCAGTGTGTTTCTGCAGTTGTAACATGCTTTGCAACACTCTACACTACACGCATACAAAGAAGACGCATGCGCCCGCTGCGCACCGATGTCTAATGGCATCAGGAAGCTGAAAAAAAAAGCCATTTCCTCTCCCTCCCGTCCTCCACCCCACCAGCCCGCCCTGATGATGAAAACACAGACAGCTGAAGCAGAAAGCCATTTCTCAAGTTAAATGCCATGTGGTTATGTAGTGTGGTATTCACTCTGAAATTAAACGCCTCTCGCCCTGAAAGCTGTCACACAACAAAGGGACCATAAGAGGCTGGGGTTCACCCAGCACAGCCACAACGTCGCTTAGATGCTGGACGTTCATTTTATGACTCATTCCATCCCGCACTGTGTTTAGTTGGGCGCATGCCTGTGGCGTTATAATTGCTGCAGGATCACCATGTTCAGCTGGTTTCATGTCTAATTTAATATTCTTTGGCTTTCTAAGAATTCTCAGTTATTTAATTTATATCCTGACTTTCTTTTGAGTAGCAGACTTTGTAATTCAGTGCCCTCCAAAAGTTTGAAAGCACCCTAGGCGTCATGCAGCCCAAGGCAAGGGAAAGCGGGGTTCAAGATAATATCAGCATAAATCTTTATTATTTTGTGATGACTGCATTGTTAAGGAGACAACATAAACGACGTAAAAGCGAAGACTGGGTATATCAGTGGTGAAGTCAAAAATGTGCCCGGTGCATGTATACGTTTGATGGGTTTATAATAAGCGTGATGCTCGCGTTTGTTGTAAACCGAGTGTTTGACACATAGCAACACAGCTAAATGTATTCCTAATATGTTGGACCTTTTATTGAAAGTAACCTACATTTACCTGTTGAGACGTGGTTTCACAAGCACCCGTAAGAGCTGTGATTGTGATGTATGAGTTGAGTCAGGTGCATGAAAGGGGTTTGCAAAATATGCTGTATTTTTGTAATTCCGCTATAGGTGCCACTAGTATCGCAGAAACTTCATACTTCATCTCTAAATGATACGGCACATCGCCTTAGGAAACACAGAGATAACAAATAAGAAAGACATATGGCAGGTGTCAATTTAAATGTATGCCAGAATTTTTTTTTTTAATTAAGAATGAATTTTTTTTATAATATTATAAATATAAGAAGCACATTATACATACAATATAAGTTAAATATAATTATAATAAATAAATATAATATAATAAATAAAAATACAAGTATTATTTTAAAAAATAAGTTGAAATAATGCAAATTGATGACTTTAACAAACACATAGACTATCGATTTCCAACCTCGGATAGGTCTGTCTTCAACAGTTTATAAAAAATATTTATATTTATACAATATATATATATAAAAAAAAAATACTATAGAGAAAATGAAATACTATGAAAATAGTTTCCGTACTGTTTTTTTTGTTCATTTGATTTATAGTGTAGTTAGTTTTGTATCAAATACAATGAGGTTTTGGGGAGATATTCCAATTCCAGCAATCCGCCATGTGCTAGCAAACCAATTAGAACGCGGTGATGACAATACATAACAGACCATACATAATGATGACGATACATAACAACGCCAAAGCTTTTGTAGATCCGGCAAATTTGAAGAACACGGAGCATCTACAATGGCGCAAGCACCTGTGACCCCTGGTAGGCAGAAATTTCTATTCTTCAACCATTTAACCCAATTTTGCTTCTCTGTTTACAATCAGATAATTTTAAGCAGCTAAACTCTGGAAAGGTTTTCAGTCCAATGATCCAATCCCCTGTGTATTGTATTTATGTACAGACACATTTCACTACATTCATATTGTTTGCACACACATTCAGGATAGCGTTTTGATTTGTCATGGCTATATGCTGTGTTTAGTAATTCAGAATGGATCTGTGTACTGTAGTAATGCAGTCAGGTCAAGGCGTTTTTCTTTTTTTCTTTTTTTTTGGCAACTCCATGTGGTCCTGTTCTATGTTGCAACTTGACTTGTCCAAAATGTAAACAAACTATTTGCTGTGCACTGTACACATAGGCATACTATACACTGAATTCTGAAAAGTTATTTTCTGTACTGTTTTTTTATTTTTTCATGTGTGCTTTGATGTCCATAAATGTATTAATTATATGGACTCTTTATATCATTTGGGTATTTGGTGTCCTTTTGGAGTCTCCAAGTGTTTATTTATTTTTTACATTTTTTTTTGAAAGACAAAAATGTACCTTGAAAAAACATTTTTGTGAGAATCACTCTTCAATCTGAAGGTTTGCTGGATATAGCAAGTTATGACAAAATGAATTTGTTAAACAAGATAAATGCTTAATTTTTACAATAAGGATGCAATTAAAACTTTTAGTCTATTGACAGCCTATATTTATTTCTGGTAATATACATTTTTACCATTTGCTGAGATTTTGTAGCCTGGATGCCAGCCGAACTTAGCCCCGCCCACAACATTTTTACTCGGCCAGTTCGGTCGGGACTTGATCGGTAGAGAAGTAATTATGCCCGAACAGAAACTGTTCGGACCAATGAAATTGTCAGGGCGGGCTTTAGACGATGATGGACAGATGATCAACAGTAACGTAATCATCCACGTCACCAAAGAGCGCTTGGGTTGAATTTGTTCTAATCCTAAACGGAAAACTTGTTCGTATATGCATTCACCTTCACTATTTCTCTCAGAAATGATGATCGTGTTGGTAAGTACTCTGTGTATCCTTAAATTTTTTTTTACAACACCGGCAAAGATCGTTTACACTCACCTTTTTCTTCTAACGTTAGGCTACTTATTCCAGCGTGCGGGCAGACAGGGTTGCCAAGTTTTTACAACAAAACCCGCCCAATTGCTAACGTTCCTCAAAACTAGCAAAAAACAAGCCCAATAGCTTTCCATGGGGGGTTCTCCGGGAAAAAAAGGCATTTGGGGGGTAAAATATGTGTTATTTTGGCAGGGCTGGCAGCTAAAAATCTCATTCCTGAGTCTGTATATCACATAATTGGGGTCGCTTCAACCCGCGGACATGGCAACACAGTGCAGTTGAGTTCTGTTGACATTTGACAACTAACGTTATGCGTCGCTCCATTGCTCTGAATGGTTGTAGGTCTATCCAATTGAGGTCTTTCCTGGTTCGGTTGAAAAACGCCCCATAATCACAGCCCAACGGAGCAGTATCAGACTCATATTCTGACTAGAATTGAGTATGACGACGTCAGGCTAGAGATTTTGTTCAATTAAAAAAATAATAATAATTTCTTAAATCAAACAGAATCCAATTGAAATTAAACAAAATTGGAAGAGAACTGGCAGCTTATGATTTATAATAGAATCTAATAGGGAAATCTGTATCGAGAACCAGTCCAAACAAACCCTAAAAAACTTGCACTGTGTAAATTTTAGTGGCATCTAGCGGTAAGGTTGCAAATTGCAACCGCCCACCGCTCACCCCTTCCTTTCGAAGCACACAGAGAAGGTGGTCCATTTAGGGCTACTGAAACATTGTGGCGCAGAATGGTGACTTCGCTTTAAGGGGAACTGTGGTGTATGTAGATATAAATTGCGCATTATAAGGTAATAAAAATAACGGTTCATTATGTAAGGTCTTTATACTCCACTGAAAACATTAGGTATATTTTATTGCATTTCTGTCAATAGATCCTCATAAATATTACACACTGCAACATTAAAAACATATTTTTATTAAATACTGTTGGCCAAATATTAGAACAATTGGCCATCTTGTCCTTTCATCAAACACTGCATAGATGCTCATATTTTAACTGCACTTTGAATGATTGCATTCTTAATTGGACCACTTGTTCAGTAGGGCCACTGCAGTTCAGTGATGTGCAATATTCTGATGTGAAATACTTCACCTCAACTACTAAAAAGTCCTTGTATTGTATTTGTTTCATATTACTGTTGTTAAAGTTGTGTTAATGCACAACAATGATTGCTACTAAATTTCATTGTACTTTGTGCAATGACAAAAAAATGAATCAAAACTGGTAAAAACAGTAACTCATACTGACAGCCTCTCTCTCTCTCTCTCTCTCTCTCTCTCTCTCTCTCTCTCTCTCTCTCTCTCTCTCTCTCTCTCTCTCTCTCTCTCTCTCTCTCTCTCTCTCTCTCTCTCTCTCTCTCTCTCTCTCTCTCTCTCTCTCTCTCTCTCTCTCTCTCTCTCTCTGGGACACTGGGGCAGAACAACAACTTTAATAAGGGACAACTTTGTACCTTATCTACCATTAAAAGGTGCCTGTTAATACCTTAGTGTAGTAAAATATACCCTTCAGGGGTACTACTATTTACGGGTACTGCTCCAGTGACAAGCTGTTGTACCCCTAAAGGTACAATTTATGTACATTTATTCTGACAGCATATTGCACTTTTGTTGAATGATGATCGATTAACATAATCCTTCTGTAACTTTGTGTGTAATGGAGCTATTCAACTAAATGAAAGCTTACCTCAGAGAAAGCCCAACACTCTTCAGCCTTCACAAGGGACCCTTCACCTTTGTCCGCATTCTTTGGTGACCCCGTCCCATCTCAGGCGACTGCTGTCCCTGTTCGTAGCTTCGATCGATGGAGGCTTTCAGTGGGCCCTGCCATCCATTCCCTCTCGTTAATGACAGCCATAATTCACAGGACTGGGAAATATATATATATATATAAATATTTCACCCCCGAGCTGTGACCTTTCTGTCTCCCAGCTGACAGCTCAGGGGGGAAAAGGTGTCAATTAATGACATTTAGAAATTTCATATCACTCTCAATAACCCTGAGATTTTTACAGGGACCAGCGGGTGGGGGGCCACGGTAGGGCTGGGCGCTTACACAGAGCAACTTTCATGAGGTAAGATGGGATCCGTGGCAAGCCATTAATGTCACTCGCTCCACCTGCAATCATTTCAGACCTGGGTCAGCATTAAATCTAATTGATCACCATGATTGTCTTTTGGGATGATATAGCCCTCATCACATCAATGCCCAGCCCTTTCTGTTCAAGGGGCTGTAGGCAAGAAAAATGTCTTTGAAAGGTGATAAAGTTTGACAAAATCTGTAAAGAAAAAGGGTCTGGTTTGAGAGTATCGGCTCCCAAAATGGCTCCTTAGTTATGTTTTTATTAGGTTCTTACTCCATAATGACGCAGGTCTTGTCAGTGAATTTGAGAGAGGTTTGTGCATATGATGATGCCACACTGCAAAGCTTGCAATGGGACAAACTTTTTCATGATTTGGCTTAAAGGAATAGATCCAACAAAAAATCTGTCAGCATTTACTTACCCTCATGTTGCTCCAAACCTGTTTGACTTACATTCTTCTGTGGAATGTAAAATAAAATAAAATGAAATAAAAAGTTTCAGCTATTTTGTCCATATAATGAAAGGCAATGGGGTTCCAAACATTTAAGCTACGAAAAAAACTTGGGTGCCCGCTAGTAATTGTTCATTTCAGCCAGTAGTCTACTAATCCCTATTATTACTCTTATCCCTATCACCAAAAATATGACAAAAAAATGCAAGTGCACCACCATGTCGTGCAGTAAAGCACACTATACTTTAGCTGTCTTCCACACTCCGCAAGAACACTTGGATATGCGCCTATAATAGCCAAGTAAAGTTGCTACTACTTACATGTTTCAAATGATAAGCCATATTTGAGGTCGATGGATGAAACGTGAACGTTTTGATTCCCTGCCCGACATACCCCAAGGACCCGTCGTTAACGATCTGTCCCTCACGGACTGCGTGACTTCGCCAGTTCCTATAGAGTTTTCTTTTTTTTCTGCGACTAACTGACTAATAAAATCTTGTTCGATTAAGCCTCTTCTCATTGATTAACATTTAGTCGACTATTAGGGGGCAGCCCTAAAGCCCCAAGTCTTCTGAAACAATGATGAACAGATTTATATTTACGCCTTCATTCCGATCAAAACATGATCACATTTAACATCACATCAAACATGGCATCACAAACCTCAAACAAGACGTCTGATCATGTTACGTGCAAGAACCAATGAAGTTTGACGTTATTTGATGTTTGTGCCACGATATTGGATGAAGTGTGTGCGTGAGTTGAACAATGTTTTGACTGACCTACCATATCTTTGGAGCTTAAAATGTAAGAGTCCCACTGACATATTATGGACACAAACAACTGAAACATTCTACCAAACTCTTCCTTTGAGTTCCATAGAATAAATGAAGTCAGGTTTGGAGAAACATGCGGGTGAGTAGATAATGGTAGAATTTCCATTTTTGGGTGAACTATCCCTCAAAGTAACCCCAAAATATGACAATTTACCTACAACTGGCACACAAGGTTGTTCTTGCCTTTTCTTGACTGTAAAGTTTGTAAAATATGCTATGCTACAAAAGCAATCAGTGAGCTTGATCGTAATATCTAACGGCACATTATTCCATTGTTTCTTAAATGACAGGCCTCTCAGGCTACATTGTCACGCCAGCATCCCTGAGGATCTGAAACATAGAGCAATCTTGCACGGATCAGCCACACATTACTAGGCAATCATCTTGTTCACATACGAGTACAATGACATGGAGTCTGGCAATACTTCCCCCTTTCCCCCCAAGCCGCCCTGTCAATCTCGACCACAATCTCCATTCCACTCAAATGTTAGATCTGTTCCATATCAGTGGCGCTGGGCCTGCAGTTGAATATCAACCCCATTCAAATCGGGGGGTAAATAGCTGAGGGGTGACATAACCTTTCGTGTAGAGCCCGGCCGCACCGTATACAAATAATTGAAACCCTTGACCCTGTCTCACCACATACGGCTGTAAGTACAAACCTGACATTTTGATTCAGCTCCTGGGCCCTTTTCTCACTTGTTATTTTTCTATTTCAATAATCCATGACGGGCAGCTGAAAAAGAGAAGAGAGATGGAGGGGAAAGCGTGAATGATTAAGACTGTCAAGATCAAATAATGTCCTGAGAAAGCAGCCCATAAATCTGCTTTTGTGACATTTGCAAACCTGACACGCCACAAACAGTTCACTCCCCTCAAATGTTTCACACATTTTGTTTATTTGTTTATTTATCACTATTTGTTCATCTGGTTTGGCCCATCTCGCAGGCAGAGAGAAGAATGTGACCTTCCCGTTAGTCGTGATGGCTAAAAATCGGACCGTATTATGATAATGCCAGACATGCAGGTGATGAGGAAGATTCTGAGATTGAAAAGTCAATGCGCTCCAGTTGCCCAATGTGCTGTGGTGAGCACATACTAACGGTGGGAGTTGTTTTAGACTGACAGCTATCGATGAGGTTGGCTCGTCTGGGGTACTGCGCCACGGCGTAACTGTGTCCTAAGGAAGGATGTACTCATTTTCCCATTGACTGGGTTCGGTTCAGTCGATGGTCATCACCTTCTATAGTCGCTCATTATAATATCAGTTTAACCACCTTCGCTCCTTTCCCCTTTCACCCCCCTCTCCATCTTTAACAGCCCCGTTTTAATCATTGCCCCATGCGGGCTTACTGTCTTGTCCTGGAATTTATACCCCATCAACTGCATTTGCATATTGCCTAATATGGACATTTCCAATTGAGAGTGTCACTGATAGCCTGCATGTTTCATGGCTATTATCCAGCACAATACACTGATAAGAAGGATGAGGTTAATTCCTGACCTTAAGATTCACCCGTTTCATCTCCAAATCGTTTTTCATTTGCCTCTGATCTGTATTATGATTCTGATATTCTTGTTGGTGCTCACATACATGCATAATTTACAGTATAATGAAAACCGCATTCATTGGAAAGAGGAGGTCGGTGCTTTGGATTAAATGTTTGATGATATGGCTTTTAAATAAGACAAACATATTCACGTTACGATGCCGCTAAAATCCAAGTGAGAGCAAAACTTTGATAAGTGCTTCAGTAGTGGAAAATTTGGTTGTTTGCAGAGCATTTTAAATGAAGACTTGAGGCCATGCCACATCCTGGCTCTTCCTTCTTCCTTCCCCTCCCCCTTCCTTCCCCTCCCTCTCGCTTGCATCTTCACCTCTTTAATGCCGCTGTGTTGTGATAAACAGCTGCCATCAGTGTGAAATATTAATAGCGGGGGCTGATTTGGGGTGTTGAGCAGTGTCATTCATTTGCCTTTTTAATCTACCGACAAACAAAAAAGGAAAGAAACTTCTCTCGCTATCTTTTAGAGCGTCAAAGTCCTCCCAAAGTCAGACACTTCCACACTGACAGCTATATTTTGAATGTCTGAGTGAAAGTGAGCATTTGCGTGCCTTCCCCATTCACTACATACAGTAGAGGTGCCACACATGAAAGTTTAAACATGACACAAGGCATCATTGGCACCCCTCCAAGCACTGTTGTTGAGAAGGAGAAAACTCACCGTTATGCATTTGAAATATTTCACTATCTACAGAGGCCTGCTCGTCACGCCGGCAGAACAAAATGGCTGCCAAGCTGCAAGAAGTTTGTTCCTACTGTATTTGGAACAACACACAACTGTCAAAGAGATGTCTTTACATTTGCATCTATCTCTAATGCACATGATTACAGAGAACTCCACTTCGGCTCTGTTTGGAGGATTTCTTTTGCTTTTCTTTGTCTCTGAATTCCTTCTCAACCCCTAACGTGAACACAGTCAGCGGCACACAGAGGAAGATCTTTGATTAATGTGAATGCATTTATAATTCTGCTTAATATCATTATCATAATAATTGCATTAATCATCCCGACCCATTGACAGCATTAATGTTTCTCCAAATGTGATCACATACCAAGCACGTATTAAAACGTGACGATATTTTATTCAGAGCCACCGATAAAAACGTCTCTCTGTGACGATACCTGTCCAAGCAGAGAGAGAAAGATTTATAACGCTTTTTAAACTCAAAGCAAATACTCTGTTGTATCTCTCCCTGCCCCTTTGTCTTGATTTTAATAAGGGTATCCAATTAATATTTATGGAATAATTGCCTTTTTCCTTTTTTCGGCGGAAAAGAAATAACAAGGCCAAAATACTGTTGTTGGTAATTAAGACAAATGCATCAATTATTAAAGATGCAAACATGTCAAGCAAGCATAACTAATTATTTGAGCGTGTTAACAGTTGTTTAATGTTAGCAGCTGATGAATTATTTAGTGTGCGTATGCCATTTTTGGATTGTTTGAAATGGGGAATAATAAGTAGGGTGAAGAAAGTCACAGTCTCTTTTGAAAAGAAAGAAAACAAGTCAGCCAAGTTTTACAGATGGTGTCCACCTATAAATACATATCTCAGGTTTCTAGGGGTTTCACGGTAAGTGTTTGTGCGCATGCAAATGTGTGTGTGCATATGCGTACATGTTCGCATGTGTGTTTGCATGTGTGTACAAAGCATTTCCGGTACCTTGGGGGTACATCAGGGAGGCAGATTTGACACCACTGCTTTGTTGTGGGGCACTGGGAGGATGGCGAGACGGCGGGGGTAAGTGAAAGTGACAGCAAACAATTTATTTTGTTACATCTTAATTGTCACCTGATGCGCTTACAATCTGGAGCCCTGTCAAAAAAAACCCGGCTCATACCCCACTCATCTGTGCAAAGGAGGGGGACGGAGAGCTGTGGTAGACGAAAAACTCCTACTAGCACTTACAATAAAAACTAAATAAAAAAATCTTGTCTATTACTCAAAATGGCTGTTTTTACAAAAGTAATGTTTCACTTTAAATAAATTATAGGGCCCAAATACATTGACATTCATTGACTAAATGCATGAAATTTCTCTTTCTATCTACTGTTTCTTTCAAATTAAAAATGGACAGATCAAGAAACTGATCCCAACAATGCCGCTGTAAAAAAAAAAACAGCAAGTAAATTGTTCTCTTCCTAAGATACCTTTCTCTACTCATCACATTTCATTTTTTTGCCAAAACAATTAAGCATGCCAAAATTATTTAATGTGGGATGCTTGATAAAGATCACCATTCTGCTGTCCTGCGTAACAAATAAGCATTGCTATTATGTTAAAATTGACAATTATGTTTTATTTTGAAAGGCATACGCAATTCATTTATCACTGTCAGTCCTAATTCTGTCCATGCAAATATTAAACAGAAAATCCTAAAGAGATATTTTATGGGGTAAATATCCTGCAAGTGATAGAGAATCATGCTCTGGTTAGCCTACTGACTTTTACAGTTAACTGCTTTAAAGATTTCCAAATCATTTATAAGATATCAAGATTATAGGGTAGCTAGTTTCCATGCTGAACATCTAAAATACATAAAAATTGCCTTACAAATATTTCAGCCACAGCAAATGGATAAAAAATTATACTTCCCCTCCAAAATACACTACACATCTACAACCTTTAGCTTCATCTGAAAAGCTAATGCAGCAGCATGCGATGCAAATAGACTAGACTGGACAGCTAGCTTAGACTTCAAATGATAAATCTTCAACTCTGGGGGGGGTTGTGATGCAAGATGTAGCAATGCAGTCCATATACAACTTCGAGTACATCTGTTGGCTAGAATCAATCCCCTCAATGATCCATTGATTAAGCAGTACAAAGTTGCATCAGATCTCACTGCATGTGTACAGCACAGCCCTCCGTCCTGTCGCTCTCAATCTACAGGGCAGTGGGTTAAAGATCCCTCTTGCACACGCACACAACCATTCGAGCTCATTCTTAAGGCCGCGATATACTTCAAGAGGAATAAAACAAACAAACTGATGTGTAATTTCGAACAAAATCAGGCCAAGAAGAACTTCGCCGTGAGTATGCCTCTACCCTTTTTCAGCTACCCAAAACAAACACACAAACAAACAGTTTTTAGCATCTTAACCTTAGCGCATGAGTACCCTACCAGATTCTTAAATCCCTTTCCGGTGTTGTGTATAAGGAGAACTGTGTAGGTGTGAGATTTGCCCTCGAACCCTCCCACTCCCACCCATCTCCACCCCACTCATATTTCTGGCTATGATTTATGGGCTGATCCTGGCCAGTGGGGAGTTGACAGTTGCTTTCATTTTCTTCTATATATTTTTCCCTCTCCGCCAAGGTCATAGGGGAGTAGGGCCTCTCCAAGTTTTCTCCCTCTGCTCGTCCTCTATCCCCCCTCCCCTTCCTCTGCTCCTCTGATGGTCCCATGAATCATCTCGTCTTCCCATCGAACCTTCTGACGCCTCCCTCTCGACGCGCCCGCCCCGACTTCCGCCATCCCTCTTCATTCCCGCTAACAATTTGGTAATGAAATATTGATTTTTAGTTAGATTTAAATGGATGTTATTACGTTTGCATTGATAAATGGCGCCCTCGTCCAGCCATGGAAGCACCTCAGTCAAAAGTGGGGTCCGGGCACACCTGGAGGCATGTTGAACGGGAGAGCTAGTTTACGTCCAAATAAACTACATGGTTTTGCCAATCCTGATATCACAATGCAGAATAAACCCATCACCTATCACACATACTATATACCACCAAAAGATACACAACACAGAAAACACTTTATGAGCTTGTTTCTAGATGGGAACAACTGGGCAAAAGGGATGGAACCCGTGGGGAAGTTAGCAATTTTGGTTCCTATTAATGCTTCTGGTTCATTAACGATTTATTTAGTTTTCTGAAGAGAGATTTCAGAAAAAAAATTATGGAATGAATGAATTATTAATAATTAATGTGAATAATTATAATAATAGTAAACATTTAAAGAAATTATTGACTAGATAAATTACAATTTACTTTGTAGAGGTGACAAACACAATGTATTAATTGGCCTTAACTATATAACAAATAACAATACTAAAATAAAATAAAAAAAGTGGGGTAACACTTTATTTTACAGTGTCCTTGTTACATATGTTACATGTACTTATACCATAGTAATAACGGTAAATAATCCATAATTACATGCACCTAACTCTCAATCAAACCCTAATCCTACCCTGACTCTATAGTAAGTACATGTTGTTAATTTATATTACTCAGTAGGGGAGAGCGGGGCACAACCTAACGCGGGGTTAGTTGTAACACACATGGTTTAAACTTTCCACACATGCCAGGATGACGAAACTTGTGTATTTAGTGTATTTACTAGTTGCCATATCAACATTATTTAAAGAAAAAAATGCGCCAAAATTAAAAAAATCTTTGGAAGATATCGCTGAACATTTAGGGGTGAATTCAGGGTGATTGGGACACTTTTTGCCATTGAGATGACTTGTAAAAAATGTTCCAATCCACCTGAATTCACCCTATTTAACCATAGAAAAGTAAATTTCTTACTTAAGTTTATTTTTCATCTCTATTTTTGTGGTGTTATTTAAAATAAGACAAATCTGATATTATTTTAATCTTAAATCTGTTATTTAACAGTTGAGATCGTTCTTTAATGCTGATCTAACAGCAGAAGACACAAGCCAGGTTTAAAGTTGTGCAGGTGGGGTGCATTGTAACACTGTGTTACAATGAGCCCCTATTATAACTACGCAATTATATTCTATACTTTTTATTAATTCTTTCGAGAAACCACGATAAAAAGGTGAATAATGACTGAGAGTCAATGTTCAGAAATTATTAATTATTATTATGTTTTTAAACTATGCTGTATAGCTGTATTTAGCAATGTGGGGTTTTCCAAACTCAAAAATTAAATTAATAACATTAATTTAATAAAATGAAAAATTTGAATGATTAAAAAATTGCATTATTTTATTTTAAAAAGTTAATAATTGTATTTTATTGACAAAATATTTTAGTTTGTCTTGGATATTTTTTTGATTATATCAGATAACATTTTAAGCTGTCATTTGGTCATGTTACAATGTGCCCCACCCAGAGGTGTCAAGTAACGAAGTACAAATACTTCGTTACCTTACTTAAGTAGAAATTTTGAGTATCTATACTTTACTGGAGTAATTATTTTTCAGCCTACTTTTTACTTCTACTCCTTACATTTTCAAGCAATTATCTGTACTTTCTACTCCTTACATTTTAAAAATAGCCTCGTTACTTCTATTCCATTTCGGCATGTTTTCATTCCGGCTTGTCATAAAAATAAAAATAAACTATCCAGATAAATCGCGCCATCCGGACAGAGTGAATTTGATTGTGGTTGGATGAGAAGGATAAACATAAACCATTCCGACACCCTATTGGGTTGTAGGCGATCAATCACGCCTGCACCTGCACAAATCACACACCATGTTGCCAGATAGGGCGGGTTCTCGCCGACGAGCACGCACTTTCAGCCAATCAGCAATCAGCAGGCAGACGTGCTCAGCCTCATTCATGACTTTAGCCGGGTTTTTAGCGCGATAACTCGTAGCTGTATATTCCAGTGATCGCTATGCCAGTGGCATAAATATACAGTAAGTTGTATCTACAGTAAAGAGTGGGAGAGTGACTCAACTCTCAAACGTGAATTACACCTGTGACTCGAAGACTCTTTAAATATAACCGTGACTCCTGTCCATCATCATATACACACTTAGGACATCTGCAACTAGCAACCCCGACAGATGCTGAAAGAGCTTTAAATCAACGATTAATCTGCTTTGACTGTCGTGAAGTACATGGCACATGCACTTAGCAAAGACATACTGTAGTTTTGTCAAAGCAAAGTGCAACACAAAGGTAAGCGCATTGTTGTTATTTATTTGTTGACGGATTATTGTACAGTATAAATGAATTACGCATTTTGACATTGGTGTGTGCATTAACGTGTGAAATGCCTGTTAATTACATAGCTTTTTCCAATCTCTATATTGGGCACTTTTTGCACGTAAATTGGCTTCTTACTGTTGACATTGAAAATCTTGTGTTTTTCTGAGGGATAGCTGTTTTGACAGTTTCTACCTGACATATAGTCATATTTGAACCGTTTTGCTGGGAATTATTTTTTTTTTTAATCATCAATGTTATGCTTTAAGGAGATAAAATGGTAACTTACTTATCAACATTGATTGGTATGTCAATAAAATAATATCAAATTATTTTGGCAGTTAAAGTTTTGGGTTTTTTTTCTTGGAGTGACTAGTTGCCTATAAGTATTGTAAGAGGTGCAAAATTCAATAATCAATATCAAAAAAATATCAAAATCAATAACCAGGCATGTTATCAATAACCATTTTCTTTAAAAAATATAAATGTACATTTGGTGAGGTTTTTGGGCTGGAAATTGTTGACCCAATCTGGCCACACTGATCACACATTCAAATAATGGTTATTGATAACATGCCTCTGAATTTTGACTTTTTGCACCTTTACAATATTTATAGGCAACTAGTCATCAAATCTTCCACTCCATGAAACACGTTAATGCTCAGTAGTACACAATATGGTTCTTTAATGTATTTGCATTGTCCTAAAATGCGTTCATTTCAATGGGAATATATGCGGCTGAAACGCGTAGCCAAGTGCATCTAAAAATGTTCAACAGTAACTTTTTAATATAACATTATAGTCATTATGGCCTTCAGAAAAATGTTTTTTTGAGGAGGTGGGGTATGCACTGTGGCATGGCCTAATCTTTTTGTCCTTAAAGGGATACTTCACCCAAAAATGAAAATTCTGTCATCATTTACTCACCCTCAAGTTGTTCCAAACCTGTATGAGTTTTTGTTCTGAAGATATTTTGAAGAATGTTTGTAACCAAGCAGATAGAGCAACCATTGACTGCCATAGTAGGGGGAAAATGCTATGGCAGTCAATGGTTGCATATAATCTGCTTGGTTACAAAAATTCTTCAATCTTCAGAACAAAGAAACTCATACAGGTTTGGAACAATTTGAGTAAATTATGACAGAATTTTCATTTTTGGGTGAGCTACCCCTTTAATGGCATTTTTTCCCCTTACATTACTTTTACTTTTATACTTTAAGTAGTTTTGAAACCAGTTTCTTTTACACTTTTACTTGAGTAAAAAGCTTGAGTTGATACTTCAACTTCTACAGAAGTCTTTTTAAACCCCAGTATCTATACTTCTACCTGAGTAATGAATGTGAATACTTTTGACACCTCTGGCCCCACCACATGTTACAATGTACCCCACATTTGGGGCATGTTGTCATATTTCACTTCCATTCTTTTGGGGTAAATCAATAACAAACAAAAAAAACACTCTATTAATGAAACAAAACCACATAACTGTACTATATGTGTTAAATTAATGTGGGAAAAAATAAATACTCTGAACCACAAGTGGATATATACAAACTGAGAAAGTAAAAAAACATTAGGTTGTGCCCTGCTCTCCCCTACTTAAATATATAATTACACTGTGACAAGACACCTTAAAATAAAGAGTACCCAAATGTTGTAACTTTTCAATCATGTATTTATTTTTACAAAATGCATACACTGTGGGTTTATAAGAGTACCTTATTCGGGAATCAGACAACAATGGTTGGGGTATGGGTAATTGAATCAATAAAAATAATCAGTTCATAAGAATCAGGAATCGGACTACACTGGTTGCATAATATGTATGTGATTCACTAAAATGCTTCATAACATTTTAGTGAATGTTATAACATAACAGTTCATAACAGTTTAAATTAAAATGACAGGCTCATATCAGGTGTTTATTATTGCTCAAAGTTGTAAGGAGACATTTCAAGCTTCTAGAGCAAGCTTTAGGGCACTTGGAGTAAATTTCATGATAGGGGGAGTTTTCTTTTTTCAGGACAGCTGTTTATTTTTGCTTCACCTGTGCATTTAAATGCAACTGACAGAGAGTCGTGCTTTACGTAAGAAAGTGACATTTCCTCCACAAGGCCTGCTTTTACAGGCAGCTCCCGTTTTCATTGTTTTTACATGGTAATTGCTCTGTGTATTTACTCTCTGGGGGATTTAAACACATGCCTTCATACTCTCAGCCTTTCAGTCAAAGCTCCATCTCTCTCTCTCAGTTTCTCTCTCAGTGCTTTTTCTTCTTTTTTTTATTTCGTTGTGTCTTTCCAAACCACATCGGGCAACAGTAGATTCCTTCAGCAAACCGAACAGGACGCCTGCTGGTCGAAGAGAGAGAGAAAAAAAAGGACAATATAAGTGTGGTATTAAAAAGGCAGCTTTGACACAAGATGGACACCCTGAGGTGGGGGGCTATGGATGGGACCCCAGGGTGCATATGAGGTGTCCTTTCCGGGGAAGGGTATTTACATTTTTCTCCAGCGTCCCAGTGACAGGGACACAATTTCCTGTCCCGCCTGGCATGGTTTGACGTGAGCCTGGACTGAAATGTAATCTTGTGCTGAGACGTGGTTCTTCCCAAGAGTATTGCAGAAACCTTGGACTTCGGTTCAGTAATCCCCCTTTTTTGAACCCACTTCCATTTTGCCTGTAAAGAGCAACCAACTAAGGATGTGACGCATAATTCAAATGGCCTATCATTCATCCGTTGTTGTTTTTTTCTTTCCTTGAGCATTAGGAAACACCCAAACGGAAAAACAGATTGAGATAGTTAGTAAAGAAATGTTTTGTATGTGTGTGTGCGTGTTTGGGGGGTGGGGGGCGTCAAGATTCAAAGTACAAGAACAAGTGTATGTGTGTGTGTGTGTGTGTGTGTGTGTGTACTAGAGGTCACAGAGATTTCTCGGGAGACCATAGCCCGGTAGAGGACGTGGGTTGTTCTGTCACTGTGATTAATGCATGGACACACTCTCTCACACACATACAGTCTACAGATAAGTCTCACAAACTGGCACATGTGGGTTTGACATGTTCATGACCATGTTCAGCCCAAGTGAACATGCATGACCTGTGAGTGACACTCCACATAAACATGCTAACATACATGCACCAGAACTGGTGCTGAGCTGTGCTCCTACATCCCAACAGCTTGATTTACAGATAATGAAAGAAACATATCTTGGAATAAGTCTCCAACAGAACCAAATTGTGTTCAAAACACCCTACTTTCCTTGATTTCGGCATTTAGTAAAAAGTATTGTGCTCCTCCTTACAGAAAGCATTGCCAACTAAAACCTATTTCTTATTGAAATTAAAAAAATCAGAGCCAGATGCAGTAAATGTTGGTTACACACACCCAATCCTTTCCCATCCCCCTGAGCGCTGCAACCTTTCTCTTTTTGCCAAGGTGGACAGAGGACCATATCAAATCCTCATCCAGCTGCTGCAGAGAGAGCAGTACTTGTCTCTTGCTGCATGTAGATAACCCATGTTATTAGCTACCCAATAGGCAATCAATAAAGCACTTCCATGGCCATGGAGATGAACTAAGTCTGAGAGCTGATAAACATCTCTCTCATGCTGTCGCTGTAATTGGTAGCCTCTCAATCCTGGCTTGTTTGACAAGGACTTTGCATATTGAAATACAGCCAGCAAGGTTCTGTCGCTATCAGAATTACTGCTGATCACAAAGACATCTCGGTTTAAGTGCTGACGCAAAGCACTATTGGATGGTGCTGAGAAAGAATGATACATCTCAACACTTGTTTCAGGCACACCCAACACCCCCCCCCCCCCCCCCCCCACCCGACACCACCACAAAAAAAAAATTTAAATTCAAAAATTAAAATGCAAAAAGTATTTAAAAAGTATTTAAATGCAACACGTTCTCACACCCAACTCGTCACATGTTGACGCTTGGTCAGGACCCTTCAGCTTCCCTTTTTAACGCCCAGGGTAACCCTTTAGTGCATTTTTTCGGAGAAAAAATGTATTTCAGTGAGAAAACTTTGGAGTCATACACAGACGTGTTGAGCATGGGAATGTTATCGTCATGATGACATTATATGTTGGGTTATGATTTTGCCATTATGACATGTTGGAGTGTGCTTCTCAATTTAATCAGCCAGCATAATTTTACATTTACATTTAGTCATTTAGCAGACGCTTTTATCCAAAGCGACTGACAAATGAGTGCAATAGAAGCAACTAGGACAGTCAAGGGCAACAACATGCAAGTGCTGTAACAAGTCTCAGCACTTAGGACACATAGGACTTTTTATATATATATATATATATATATATATATATATATATATATATATATATATATATATATATATATATATATATATATATATATATATATATATATATATATATATATATATATATATATATATATATTATTAAATAGACAAACAGAAAATAAATAGGGTGAAAAGTGCTATTCTTGATTGGTCAGGTGCTGCTGGAAAATATGTGTTTTTAGATGTTTCTTGAAAATGGCTACAGACTCGGCCGCTCAAATTGAGATTATTTACATGAATTGTATTTTTTTTATTTGCGCTATTTAGACACATTTGAACACGTAATCCAATCCCATCCCTAAACCTACCCATTTGTGTACTATATGATATAAAACACAGGAGATACGACTGCAGGCACAATTTATTCAAAAAGTACAAATATTCCAAGTGTTCCGTGACAACATTTGAGGTCGGAAAGTTCGGTCTGAACTTCATCTGTTGTGGAGCTACTATGCTCGAACAAGAGCTGTTCGGACCAATTAAATTGCCAATTAAATTGTTTATACGATGATGGATAGATGATCAACAGTGACGTAATCATGCACATCACCAAAGAGCACTTGGGTTGAATTAGTTCTAATCCTAAACTGAGAAATTGTTTGTATATGCATTCACCTTCGCTATTTCTCTCAAAAATGATGATCGTTTTGGTAAGTACTTGTATCCTTAAATTCTTTTTTCTTTCCTGGTTCGGTTGAAACACGCCTCATAAGCAAAGCCCAATGAAGCAGTATCAGACTCATATTCTGACTAGAATCTGAGTATGACAACGTCAGGGGTGAAAAAATCCCCGAAGATCATGCACACATTCAAAAATTGCCGCCCGAAGAAACGTTACGTCAGCTTTGAAATGTCATTGGCTCTCGTGCAGAGGTGGACAGTAACTAAGTACATTTACTTGAGTCCTGTACTTAAGAACACTTTTTGAGTTTTTGTACTTTACTTGATAAGAAAGTGATACTTTACTTGATACTTTACTATTATTTTTTCTGGAAACTTATGACTTTAACTTGACTACATTTGAAAGACAAATATCATACTTTTTACTCCACTACATTTCAAGGTCCTCAAAGTCGAAAGTCGTTTCTGTAGCAGCTTTGAAAGTAAGTGGATAATTTTTTTCTTCTTTAAAAGTTTTTTTTTTTTTGCAGACAGCCAATCAGTAATCACTCTTGTAGGGTCATGTGAAGTTTCCCAACTTTTTTGAACACTGATCAGTTTATAGCAAAATGGAAAAAGACGGTTCCTCGGCACAGTGTGTGCATCCATGGCCATATTTATAAAGTGTGTTTCAGTTTTCTCAAAAGATTAAAGATTAGTTTAGTTGGCAAACACTTGACGCATGTCTCATAAAATATTTAAAAATGTAAATGTCTGGGAGAAAGAGAAGAGTAAACAGTTGGGAGAATATCGGATGTGTATCAGAGCATAGGGTCCATGCATTCAGCCTTAAAGTGACAGCAGCTTTGTAAAGAGCTTTGTGACTTTTATACAAGTATTGAAATGAGTTTAAGGTAGTCGTATGCTAGCATGTCGGATGGAGCATCACTGACTGGCTTAAACCACCATGATGGCATAGAGTGCATTTATACAACAATGCAACAATAATAAAATAATGCATTGACATAAAAAAATAAAATGTACTTTTGATACTTAAGTACTTTTAAAAACAAATACTTCTGTACTTTTACTCAAGTAACAATCTGTTTTTAGAACTCTCACTTGTAACAGAGTAATATTTGACCAGTAGTACTTTTACTTTTACCCAAGTAATAGAGTTGTATACTTTGTCCACCTCTCGTGACCGATTGTGTCATGCTAAATAGTGGGTGTATATTTTGAATGAAGGCTTGAAGACTTGTAATGCAACATGAGTTAATACTTTTATAAATACCTGCATTAAATACCTGTGACTGTACTTTTATTCGCCTGTTACATGTTTTTATATTGTTGAGAAGTGGGTAGGTTTAGGGTCAGAGTGGGGTTAGTTGCTCCAAAATATAAAAGTAGCCTATACATATTTATAAAATCATGTCTACTTTTACAAATGCAAAGAATTAAATGTGCCTTGGTCTGACACATTGGAAAGGAACTGAAAAGGTTATTAGTGGACAGGTGCAAGGTTTCACAAATCAGTAAACAAACACTGCATGAAAATGTCACTCTAAGGGTACGTTTACACGACAACGTGCACGCCTGCGCAAATGTGCATCATTTTTTACAGAGCAGACTTGCGCCAAATGCGCATGCCTATAGTACAAACTAAACACGTAATGCTCATGACGTTACCATATTTACAGATTCACATTTTTGTTGTTTACATAGAGACGATGACAATCTCATTTTCAAAAGCTTGCACTTTGAAACCTGTTTTCAAAACTTTGCATTTTCAGGCCCCCAAAACGATGTTGTGTAAATGAATTGCAAAAACGCAATTTAGTTGAAAACGGTGTCGTGTAAACGGAGCCTAAAACATCACTTTAGTAACAAATTAAATTCACTTTAACCAAGAATAAACTTTAAAATGTTAATATGAATGGAAGTTCTGTCAGTCATAATTTATTATCTCTTATTTATTTTCTTTATGATATCCGAAGATTGTAGAGTCTGTATTGGAATCCTATGAACTGAGGTAAGAAACTCACCAGAATTGTGGTTATTTTGAGGTGCAAATGTGCATTCATATTTTTAATTTAAAGTTGCTAATTAAAATTTTTACATATTAAAAAAAGTTTTAATTATGTAGTGCAAGTCACCCCAATTTATGTTTTCTCATTGATGTGACCAACTAAATGCTATAAACACTATGAATCCTCATGCTCAATGGCTGCGACCACTGTATACGGTAGTAGCGTATTGTTGTTTGGTGATTCGAAGAGCGAAAATTATACAATGGGAGACACAAAAGAAGCAGAAAAGTTATGAAGTCTGAAGACAAAATATCAGATTGTGAAACCAATATGGCATACACAAAGTCTAAAGATTTGATGATGGAGAAATTCCTGAGTAGTGATGTATTGGACAGGTAAGGGAATTAAACACAGCTCTCTAAAACTCACTAGTATCAGGTAAGACAAGCATGCTGAACCACACCCATAGATGGCAGCGCAATGTCTAAAACTGTTGTATCGGTACTTAAAGTGCATAAAACAGCAATGATAAAGCTGGATAAGGAACTACTGAATGCATCATTAAAATGCAATACCGTCTTTTTTTCTTAAGACACCGACCCGAATAAACATAATAAAAATGAAATCAATAACCTGAAATGACGCCACTGCCTAGAAATGTATTCTTGTGCAATACACAGATGTAAAATACCTAAAACGTAACATAAAATCATGTAAGCTTTTAGTGTATAACTATAGAGAATACTAATTAAAGCACATTCATATTCAGTGGGATCAGTGACAACAATCAAACTTTCTTTTTAGAGAAGTACATGAATCTCCGGTGACCTCAGACATTTTATCAGACGAAGGCTTGCAATAGACAGACTAGTAATTATATGAAGGAAGACATAATGAGAGCAGGATCCAGAGTGTGATCCAGATGCATGCTAAATGGAGACGTGTACAGGCGGCAGATTGGTCCGCTGATGCGGGGAGGAGAGTCCCAGTCGTCCAGTTCTCTGCGGAGCAGCGCGGTGAGACCAGTCCCCTATGGAGAGGGACAGAAATGTGGCTCAAATGTTGTTGAAACCAAAACACTCATCCATCTGTCTAACTCTTTCTTTCTCTGTGTTTTCCTCCACTCCACCCTTTTCCCTTTGTTCTGTTTTTTGTCTGCAGTACGCAAGCGGCTTACATTCAAAATAGCTTCTCGTGACATCTTTATAGATAGACTGTGACAGGTCTCTTTGAGGATTTTTTTTGTGATTGTGTTTTCTGATATCTCAGTCTGTTTGTTTTGTGGCAGAGGCGGGGACATTCTCTCCTGAGAGGAATAGGAGATGGAGAGTGTTGACAGCCGTGCAGGCCGGAGGGTGGAAGGGTTGACAGTCGTGTGCGTGCCTGACCAGACTGCTGGTCGTTGACTCTCTCTTAGACCAGACTCTAGGGGAGAGAAGCGAGAACCAGGCCAGGAGGAGGCAAGCTGTCAGAGCTGGATCAGTAGGCTGGTTGACTACGTCAGAGCTGGTTTTCCCTTAAACCTCCACTGGGGAAGAGGCATTGTTCCCCCGTGCTGTAGAGAATCTCACCGCTGAACTCTAGAGCATTTAGATGCAGACATAAACACACACTGTAAACCACAAACATGAACCGCAGACTAATGCAAACAATCTGTGTGTCCAGCTCCCCTTTTGGCAGATGTAATGTATATAAATCTCGATTGCCTCATACAAAAAGGCACTCAAAGTCACACAAAGACAAACTATGATTCATACACTCTAAAACATGCATTTATTTTCAAAAATCAATTGAAAAATCTTTTAAAATCTAACCAAGTGAAATTTGAACAATTGTATTATTATTATTATTATTATTTTTTTTTTTTTTTGGTCAAACAAAGTGCTGCAGAGGTTTATATTAGATAAATATATTTATGTCCTAATTTAATCAAGTTAAACCAGACTTTTATTCTGGTGGTTTGTAGTAAAGAGCTTTACGTTTCTGTGTGTAACTGACAATAGTTTTACCAAATGAAATAGTGAAATGCCTATAAAGTCAACTTTTAAAATAGCTCTGGAGATGAAGTTCATGTGGAGTGTCCTCCACACACTGTAAAAAAAATTCCGGTCTCCAATTGAACATTTTCTAGTGACCGATCACATCTAAATTTTTCAGTTGGCCAAATTGAATTTTCTGTGAATTGGTGCAATTTATTTCAAGAAATTCAATTTGGCCAACTAAAAAATTTAGATGTGATCGGTCACTAGAAAATTTTCAATTGGAGACCTAATTATTTTTTACAGTGCATGTAGAGATTGAAGACGCTGACAACATATTAGCATCACATGCTTTAAGTAGACGTAAATAATAATAATAAAAAATAATAATAACATAGTAGACGAAATTGCACAGGTTATTCACACAGAGACATGCAGAACATGCAGACTTCATGTTTAAAAAGAAGTCTTTTTGAGGTTTAAACTTCACAGTCAAGCTTTATACAATATAATGTAGGCCTATAGCCCTTTTAATTCATTTAAATTTTGCTAAATTCCGTGACATTCTGCATTACACAGTAAAATCAATTTTTATGACTGAATTATGTGATTATGTCCGCGTTTTCCGCATGACAAAAATCATAGCCCTACATACATTATGCAGCTATTCTCCAGTTGGTCATATGACAATCACATTAGCATAACATTACATTCAGGCATATAGTTTCCATTTAAATGAAAATCAAACAGCACGTATCTATTGTTGCTACACTTAGAGCACTGTGCTACAAGATGTAACTAAAGTGAATTCCAGCTACTAAAAGATAAGAATTATGCCCCACTTTCCCAACAGTAAGTTACCACGTTTTTGTTCTGTCAAAATAAATTAGGTTCTTTTAAGATTATGGGGTTGTTTTGAGGGGAATGTTTCTGTTAAATCATGTATTAACACGTTGCAGACATATTCTTCATCACATTGGAAGGAAACAGCATTGAGGCCTTTGCAAAAAAGAGCAATTACAGCTATTAAGAAAGCAAAGCATGCCAATGTGCCATAATTCAACTTCCACTTCTGCATTTTTCAAGAACATAAATCTCAAGCTCAAATGAAAAACATCTCATTTTTCGCTGTGCGGCAAAGACTCTTGAGAGACAACTCCTTAATCAAAATATTGCTCTTCCTTTCTTCTTTCATTTTTTTTTACCCATCTCCTCTAAATAATAACACTGTTGGCCTTCACCTCTCTTTCAATTCAACCTCTGATCATCTGATATTGATATTACAGAAAGAAAGGACACCGCATCAATCTACTTTTTATCTTCTTCCGTTTTTCTTGACGTTGTGAGCATAATTGTAAAAAAATAAAAAGCAGGCTGTGTTGGACACAAAGGTGGTGAAGCCTAGATTTGGTTCAGACCGATACAAGCAAAATGGTTCCCTTTCGTTCAGTCACTACGACGTACGTTAGTGACTAACGAATGGGGGGTTTCGCTTAGAAGCCAATCATCTTCATCGTATTCAACAGCGCCCAATGGCAGTGCCAATGCCATGGGCATGCGGAATTTGCATGCGTAACTCCGCCCCACCTCGTGGGTATATAAGGAAGTACGCTGCGAACATCGCATTATGTTTCTGCTTTGGAGCCAAGAGGATCTCTTCACTCCTACAAGCCTGATCTGAGTCATCGACAGCTTTCGAGACGAGCAGCTTTCCAGAGGCGTTGGTGTTACGGCGCGTTCCAGTGATCATCATACTGCCTGCCTGCTGATCTGCGCAGTGGTCCGCTAGACAGCTGGTGTGTGGTCCCTGGGCGCTTCGGCGTTCTCTGCGAGGCTTCCTCTCATAAAAGAGCTTACACGTGACGCGTCCTTTTCAGGATGTCTCGTCCGTGTACTTCTGGGTGTGGTCGGTTGCTTTCCTCTTCTGATGGGCACGAACACTGTCTGATATGTTTGGGCTTTCAGCATGCTCAGACAGCGTTCGCGGATGAGTCATGTTCTCACTGCGGGAACATGACCATCGCAATGTTGCGGTCAAGACTCCATGACCTTCGTACTGAAGTGAGAGTCCCCTCTACCACACCCCGATCTACTGAGTCCCAGAGGCCCAGTACTTCGGCTGGTGGTCAGGGTGACTTGACGGTTACGGTGTGGAACAAAGCCCCGACGCTCATGCCTCGGGCCACACCCCCGTCTTGCACATTGCAACCCGCGAGTGTTCAGATGCAGATCGCGGGGCCGGCTCCGGCCCCCCCGCGCATCTCATTTGGCGCTCCAGAGGAGGATGCGATGTCGATCACCGCATCACAAGGTGGGCTCGAGTCCTCTGGAGATGATGACTCGGCTGTGCTGCCGCCCTCGGGCGTGCCAGCATTGCCCGAGTCAGATCCAGAGCTGACAGCCATGTTGTCTCGGGCAGCCGCGAGTTTAGGGATCGAGTGGAACCCTCCACCCTGTCCCGAACGCTCAAGGCTCGACGATTGGTTTTTGGGGGCTCGCGCTGACACCCGTCAGTCCTTGCCCTCAATACCTTTCTTTCCCGAGCTGCATGAGGAACTCACGCGGTCCTGGAAGTCCCCGTTGTCTTCCCGTGACCGTTCGGTGACTTCCTCCGCCTTCTCCGTCCTCGATGGGGCGGCAGCTAAAGGGTACACTGGGGTCCCTCCAGTTGAACGTTCTGTTGCGATGCAACTGTGTCCTCAGAGCGCTTCAACCTGGCGTGGTGATCCTAAGCACCCCTCCAAAGCCTGTCGATTCACATCAACCTTGGTGTCGAAATCGCACAGAGCCGCGGGGCAGGCTGCCGCTTCGCTGCATGCCATGGCGATCCTCCAGGTCTACCAGGCCAGGATCCTCAAGGACATGCACGAGGGTGGAGTTGATCCGGGGCTCTTAAATGAGCTGCGTGCCGCCACCGACCTCGCTCTCCGGGTGACGAAGGTGACCGCACGCTCCCTGGGTCAAGTGATGTCCACAAATGTGGTCCAGGAGCGTCACCTGTGGCTGAACCTGGCCGATATGCGGGACACCGAGCGAACCCGGTTCCTCGATGCCCCCATATCCCAGGCCGGCCTCTTCGGCGGGGCGGTTGAGGACTTCGCCCAACAGTTCTCAATCGCCCAGAAGCAGACTGAGGCTATTAAGCACGTACTGCCCCGGCGGCCAGCTGCTGCCTCCACCCCGCCGCCGGCGCAGTCAACTCAGTCTGCTCCACGCCGAGGACGCCCTCCTAAGGCTCCCGCCCCTCCCACCCGGTCCAAGCAGCAGCCTTCACCCGGGCCGGGTCGCGGAGGAAGCCGTAGGAAGGCGTCCAAGTCCCCTCAGGCCGCCCCGCGCCCCGCTAAACGCCAGGCCAAGCGGCGCTCCTGAGACGGACGGCTCAGGGATGGGAAATTCTTTCGAGGAGATGGTAGCAGGACCACTCCTTCCCCCGGTGGAGGGCCGGGGGAGAATCCTTTGTTCAGCTGCTGGCCCCCGGGTCAGCAGCACCCTATGTTGGTCAAAGAAAGAATTAACACTCCCATCCCTGAGCCCACAGAGTCCGGTGATGACGGTGCGCGCCACCCACGGGTCCCGCCACTCGCATCCCACTCTGTCGCCAGCCTCCTGGCAGAGCAGACCCCAGTGGAACGCTGGTCCTTCCCTGGTCTCCTCTGTCAGGACGCAGCTGTCAACCGTGCCCCCGCACCGGGACGCCCCACAGCCTCCCATGTCCGGGCCGGTGACGCTGCATCGCTGCAAGCCCACACCGGGTACGTCTGTACACCGTATGACCCCGCTGGTGCAGTTTCTGGATGTCTGGCTTCAGCTTCCAGGGCTGTCCCGCTGGGTCGAGCGGACCGTCAGGCGCGGCTATGCGATTCAGTTCGCACGGGTTCCTCCCTGCTTCCAGGGAGTCCGTTCCACCATGATCGGGGCCAACGCCCCCGTCATGCGAGCGGAGATTGCCACCCTACTGGCGAAGGGTGCGATCGAACCTGTCCCTCCAGCCGAGATGAATTGCGGGTTTTACAGCCCGTACTTCATTGTACCCAAAAAGACCGGTGGGCTACGGCCAATCCTGGACCTGCGCATCCTGAACCGTTACCTTCACCGGTTTCCGTTCAAGATGTTGACAGCAAAACGCCTTTTCGAATGCGTTCGTCCACACGATTGGTTTGCAGCGATCGACCTGAAGGACGCCTACTTCCATGTCTCCATTTTGCCTCGACACAGACCGTTCCTACGGTTTGCTTTCGAGGGGCGGGCATATCAGTACGCAGTTCTACCATTCGGGCTATCTCTGTCCCCTCGCGTCTTTACGAAGATTGCCGAGGCAGCCCTTGCGCCCCTTCGGCAGCACGGGGTCCGCATCCTGAACTACCTCGACGACTGGCTCATACTGGGTCCCTCTCGAGAGCAGGTTTGCGGACACAGAGATCTGGTGCTCCATCACCTAGCCCGTCTGGGCCTTCGGGTCAACTGGGAGAAGAGCAAACTTTGCCCCGCGCAGAGGATCTCTTTTCTCGGTATGGATATCGACTCGGTCGCCATGTGCGCGCAGCTTTCGAGCGAGCGCGCGCAGTCTCTGCTGACTGCCCTTCGACAAGTCGAGGGCCAGAGTGCGGTTCCACTGAAACATTTTCAGAGGCTCCTGGGGCATATGGCATCTGCAGCCGCGGTAACGCCGCTCGGATTGCTTCATATGAGACCGCTTCAGCACTGGCTACGCGATCGAGTCCCGAGATGGGCATGGCGGTCTGGCACGCTCCGGGTACTAGTGACTCGGGCCTGCTTACAGACACTCACCCCGTGGTCGAACCTCAAGTTTCTACGGACCGGAGTGTCCTTAGAACGAGCTTCCAGGCATGTTGTTGTGACAACAGATGCATCATCCACGGGCTGGGGTGCCATGTGCAATGGACAAGCAGCCGCGGGCTCCTGGACAGGACCCCAGCGCCTTCTGCATGTCAATTGCCTCGAGTTACTGGCTGTACGGTTCGCCCTGCACCGCTTCCGAGCGTTGCTGAAGGGTCAACATGTGCTAGTCAGGACAGACAACACGGCCGTAGTAGCGTACATCAACCACCAGGGCGGTCTACGCTCCCACCGTATGTCTCAACTCGCCCGCCATCTCGTTTTGTGGAGTCAGAAGCGCCTGAGGTCCCTTCGTGCTGTCCACATCCCTGGAGACCTGAACTGTGCAGCCGACGAGCTGTCACGGTTTCAGCCTCTCCCCGGAGAGTGGAGACTCCACCCCCAGACGATCCAGCTGATATGGGAACGGTTCGGCGACGCACAGGTAGATCTGTTTGCCTCCCAGGACTCTTCCCATTGCTCCCTGTATTATTCCCTGACCGAGGGCACCCTCGGCACGGATGCACTGGCGCACAGCTGGCCGTCCGGGCTACGCAAGTATGCGTTTCCCCCAGTGAGCCTTCTTGCACGGGTACTGTGCAAGATCAGGGAGGACAAGGAGCAGGTCGTCTTGGTCGCCCCGCTTTGGCACGGCCAGACCTGGTTCCCAGAACTCTTACTCCTTGCGACAGCCCCTCCCTGGCCCATCCCTCTGAGACCAGACCTTCTGACTCAGAGACGGGGCACCTTTTGGCACCCGCGTCCAGCGTTCTGGAAGCTCCACGTGTGGCTTCTGGACGGGACACGGCAGGTTTGAGTAGCCTTCCACCTGCGGTGGTCGCTACCATCACTTCCGCTAGAGCTGAGTCTACACGACGTCTCTACGCGTTGAAGTGGAACCTCTTCGTCACATGGTGCTCTTCCCGCCAAGAAGACCCCTGGAAATGCCCGATCGGGTCCGTGCTATCGTTTCTCCAGGAGGGGGTGGAGCGAAGGCTGTCTCCCTCCACCCTGAAAGTGTACGTGGCCGCAATATCTGCCTACCACGATCTCCTGGGAGACAAAAAGGTAAGTCAGCACGACCTGGTCATCAGGTTCCTGAGGGGAGCGAGGAGACTGAATCCTCCTCGCTCTCCTCTCGTTCCCTCTTGGGACCTCTCAGTAGTCTTAAGTGCTCTGCAGAGGCCTCCCTTTGAGCCTTTGCGGTCGGCCGAGATTAAGTTCTTGTCTATGAAGACGGCTCTGCTGACCGCATTGGCCTCGCTTAAGAGGGTCGGGGACCTGCAAGCATTTTCGGTTGACGAAGCGTGCCTTGAGTTCGGGCCGGCTAACTCTCACGTGATCCTGAGACCCCGGCCCGGATATGTGCCCAAGGTTCCTACCACTCCGTTCCGAGATCAGGTGGTGAACCTGCAAGCGCTGCCTTTGGAGGAGGCAGACCCAGCCTTGGCATTGCTCTGTCCAGTACGCGCTCTCCGCGCCTACGTAGACATGACGCAGTGTTTCAGGACCTCAGACCAGCTCTTTGTCTGTTATGGTGGAGAGCGGAAGGGAAGTGCTCTCTCAAAGCAGAGGTTGTCTCACTGGGTGGTGGACACCATTGTTTTGGCTTACCAGCAGCAAGGTCGACCATGTCCCCTTGGTGTGAGGGCACACTCCACCCGGAGTGTGGCCTCCTCTTGGGCTCTAGCGCATGGCGCCTCGCTAACAGACATCTGCAGAGCTGCAGGCTGGGCGACACCCAACACATTCGCCAGATTCTACAATCTCCGAGTGGAGCCAGTGTCCGACTTTGTACTCGCCCCCCCGAGGGGCCGGTAATGGACCACGCTCAGGTGTCTTCGCTTGCTCGCCATTCCACTCCCATGACTGGATACGTGCGATATTTTCCTCAGGTGAGCTCCCCGAGAGCCCTGAGCTCCTCCAGCACTGTCGACGCCGACATCAGTTCAGTCTGCCCTTTCGAGCCCAGACCCTCATGTCCGGCCAGGTGCTCCGTGTGCATGGTTCCCCTCTGGCGACCCCCACACGAGTATTCCCACCGTAAGCCTCCTCAGTGAGCAGGTGTCTTTCCCTTGGCAAGTCCCTGCCACCCCTAGGGTTAAAAATCCACCTTCGGCTGGTACCCTAGAGATCTTCCATATGCAACCCTCAGCGGGTCATATGTGTATTCTCTAAGTCCTCCCTACGGTAGGCATCTTGGCATTCCCTCACTGGGATATGCTTCCCAGTGTACCTTGGTAATCCTGTGATAAGTGGGAGTCCTAGGGCCTTAAGTGGCGGGATCTCACACTTACGCAGGGCACTGGATGACAGCTGAGTGGCGCTGTTTTACAGGTTCCCCCATTCGTTAGTCACTAACGTACGTCGTAGTGACTGAACGAAAGGGAACGTCCGGTTACGTATGTAACCCTCGTTCCCTGAGGAGGGAACGGAGACGTACGTTTCCTTAGCCACGTCAGCTGTGCTGCCTGGAACGCGAGGAGTTCAGTCTTGGCTCCTGCAGCAGTAACATAATGCGATGTTCGCAGCGTACTTCCTTATATACCCACGAGGTGGGGCGGAGTTACGCATGCAAATTCCGCATGCCCATGACATTGGCACTGCCATTGGGCGCTGTTGAATACGATGAAGATGATTGGCTTCTAAGCGAAACCCCCCATTCGTTAGTCACTAACGTACGTCTCCGTTCCCTCCTCAGGGAACGAGGGTTACATACGTAACCGGACGTTTCTCACAATAAAGGCACTGCACAAATGTTCCTATCCCATTGGGATGTTTACTCTCAATGAGTCTTAGAGGTATTAAGGACATTCTGGCTGCATATGAAACTGCCCAGTCAGTCAATGGCAAAACAGGCAGAATTTAAAATGAGCTTTCATGGCACCACTTTATGTTCTAAACTAGAACTATTTAAAAGAGCTTTAAAGATAACACAATTCCAGCCTGGCCTAATTGTTAACGTAGGTATCAGTATGCAATATTTTCAGGTGCAAAACATACTTTCTTTTTTTTTATTTTTACGTTTGGATATATGCTGAAACTTACAATATGGACGTATTGACAACATTTAAACATACTTTTTTAAAATATATTTAGAGCTAAAGAAACGTTAAATATTTACAAATCTTTTATATAATAAAGATAGTTGTATAATTGCCCTTTTGCCATTTTATAGATAAATTGTAGATGCCTTAACCCTTAACCTACCGCCAAACCCACTTTAGTAACAATATAGCATAAAAAGATAATCCCTCTCCTACCACTAAACCTACCCATAATCTTTTCTTAAAAATATGTAAAGTCATAAAGAAAAACATAACAGACAGACAAGTGGAATGACAATAATTTATTTATTTTATTGCAAAAAAAAAAGTGGTATCGAAAGTAGTTCAAATGCCAATGGTGTTGCAGTCGTAGTCCTCTCTGATGCAGGGGTGTTTACTCCGTGGAGGCAAGGGAGGCATTGCCTCCTCAAAAAATTGGATAAGAAAATAATCCAATCACAAAAATAAAACAACGCAAATATTACAAAATGTGATGTTAAAAAGTGTATAAATCACTTGTTTTTTCTAAAGTAACACTGTCCAACAGCGACACCAGTGGTTAAGTTACAGCAGGAGGCCACATCTCTCTTGCCTCCCCTGAGCCCATTGAGTTTTAACAGACCCCCTAAAGTAGGGCTGGACGATAGAACCTCTAACCGACGTAATTTCCCCATGTCGGTTATTTTGCTTTTAGTCACGTAACTCCGCCCCGTCAGTCATATCAAGTGCAGTTTGCAGGCACACAGAAAAATTCAGGAGCAGTTATCTTTGTTTATACAATCTGGATGCTCAGAATTACTATGGTAATTGTATGTTTTACACAGTTTATATAGATAAGTTAATCGTTGTTCTTTCAGACGGTACGCGCAAGCCCAAAGCTGTGACACAGAGAGCTGAAGTGTGTTGTGTCTCTCATAGCGCGCGCACCCTGAAGCCAGATCACTTTTACCTGCGTCCTCACAAAACTTTGTCAATTGTATGCGTTTTAAGGCCTGCCTGTTTGAACATTGAAAAGATTTTAGACCATCGGATGCGTGTAATTATATTGAGCTACAGCGCTGATATATTGTGACACACGAACACTATACAGACAGTAGCTCGCACATCACGTGAAGATCACGTGCAGAGAGGAGCGCAGAAACTCATTGTCAACGCTGTCCTGTGATTTATCACTAAAGTAGCTTAGAAACTCAACCGTTATAGCATAGATTTGTCTACCTTTGAAGTAACTACACACCACAGCTTCATAATTAATAGAGACGCTAATTCACATACACACAATCAATCTCATTAATGCATTCAAATAAATGTAATGTAGGCCTACTGTGCTAATTTGTCTGTATCTGATGTAACAGTTATAACAAACAGAAATCTGTAAGAAATGTTACGACCCATAGACAATAACTGCTGAAAGTTATTGGTCCCCGGCAAGCGGGACTGTACCCAGGTAATTTTGAGATTAGTTTGAGCAAACTCTGGTTTTTCGGGCTCAAGAACGTGCAAACCGAAACTGGACCAATCATCTGCAAGTAAAGATAAATTATATCTTACAATAAAGCCACACCCCCTGTATCTCTCATTTCAAATTAAAGCAGTTTTAGTGAAAAAACCTCAGAGACAAAATTGCTCATCTTTTGGTGCTAATTATTTATTATATTTCTATGATATGAGTTATAATTACTTTTAATTCATTTAATATATTCATATAATTATTATATTAGTTGACAAGTAGCCAAACATTAATATAAATATAGGCTAATACATGCATTCATAATTCTTTTAAACAACGTGTATTCATTTGAGCTCTTTGTGAACCTATAATTATTAGGCATATTTCTTTGATTCACATCATGCATTGATATAGTCAGATATTCTTTCAGCTGCCTTCTAAAACTTTCGCAACAGCAGAAGTGTTTATTCCTGCTTTGTAAACGCATTTAATCTCATGATATTTTTCTTCAGAAGAGAAGTGAATTGCGCCGTCTCTCTTGTGAGAAGTGAATCAAACGGACACTGTGATTGGCTGTTTGCCGCACGTGTCACACTTTCAGGTGCATGCGCTTCAGAGTTAATCGCAAACTCTGGATTAAACCGGAGTTGACAGAGAACATTTATATCAAGCTTTGAGAGACCGTTGAACTGGATTTAAACCAGGTTGGATTTTTAGCTGTATTTGTCAACACTAAACGTACTCTGAAAATCAGGCCCAATCCACACGGAGACGCATTTAGCTGTATATGTAAAAAATTTGTACCGTATCTGCGTTTCGCCCACACGGATCAAGCTTTTTGGGAACACGAATCCGATATTTTTTGAAACCGGATCCCAGAGGGGATAAATCTGAAAATGACACCCTTGCGTTCTCATGTGTACAGCCAAATTTTGTGAAATGGTGATGTCATCACACCACGTCCTGCATGGGAAAGACTTGAAAGGAATACAATTACGGTCACTGGGCATGCGCTATACTGCATTATTGTAAGGGTAGGTTTAGGGTTGGGGTAGGTGTAGGTGTTAATAAAACATATCTGGTAAGTGTTACAAACAGAGGGACACAGAGAACAGGTGATGGTAAATAGACAGAGTTTATTTCAGAACCAGGAAGTGAGCGGGTCAGGTGAGTGAATGTAGAGTCGAATCCGATGGGTGAAGATGATAACTGGATAATACTATACTTCTTGTATGCAGATGGCGTTGGAGTTTGGAATGTTGAATCGAAGGAGACACAGAAGACTTGGAGACAAGACGAGGAGACACTCTGGAGGCTGGGGAACATGTTGGAAACAGGTAAGTATCAAAGGAGAGTCCTTGAGGTAAGCAGTAGCGTGGCTAGGTGCAAGCGAGACCGGACAGTGATTGAGTGAGATCGTGGTGCTTAAATGCAGGCAGTGATGGTGGTGATAATGAGGTGCAGGTGCGTGGGATCAGTACTCTGGTGAGGGAGTGCGATGAAACTGGGAGAGGGTGGAGCCTGGCGTGCTTGTGACATTGGCGAAGCCAAGGAACCTTTGGAGCTCTTTGATGGTGGAGGGAATCGACCAGGACCGGATGGCGTCCACCTTCCCCTCGTCCATCCGGATGCCACTGCGGTCGATGTTATATCCTAGAAACTGCACTGAGGGATGGTGGAAAGAAAATTTTTCAGCTTTTAGGAATAGTTGGAAGTTCCTCAGGTGTTGGAGGACCTCCACAACGTGGTGGCGATGGTTGGCCAAGCTCCGGGAGTAGATCAGGATGCCGTCGATGTAGACCAGCACAAACTTATGGAGAAACTCCCAGAGCACCTCATGGATGAAATCCTGGAATACGGAGGGGGCGTTAGCTAGTCCATACGGCATCACAAGATATTCATAGTGGCCAGTGGACATGACGAAGGCGGTCTTCCACTCGTCCCCCTCACGTATTCGGATGAGATTGTACACGCTGCGGAGGTCTAACTTCGTGAACACAGTGGCACCACGGAGATGTTCCAGGGCAGCTGGGACGAGAGGAAGAGGGTATCAGAAATTGACGGTGATATTGTTTAATGCCCGGTAGTCGATGCAGGGCTGCAAGCCTCCGTCCTTCTTGACCATGAAGAAAAAGCTCGAAGCAGCAGGGGAAGTGGAAGGACGAATGTAGCCTTGTTCCAGTGCCTCCTTGATGTACTCCTCCATGGCCTTCTCCTCCGGAAGTGAAAGAGGGTCTATTTTACCTTGGGGCACTGGCTCACCTGGCAGCAGATCGATGGCACAGTCCCATGGCCGGTATGGAGGCAGCTTGGAAGCACGTCTGGGGCAGGAAGGGACGTCCACCGAACATTTCTCTACGGGGCTTTCGATGGACGTAGCACAGACATGAAGATCTTGGAAACTTGGAAAATCGACGAGATGGAAGTGAAGAGAAACAGTTTGGCAAGCCACCGTCGCCCCACTTCAGGACTTCCCCTGTTTTCCAGGAGATGACAGGGTTGTGCTGCTCCAACCACGGACGCCCAAGGATGATGTCAGCGGTGGATTCCTCCAGAACCAGCAGATGAAGATCCTTTTTATGGACGACTCCCACTTGAATGCTGATGGGACCCACGGAGGAGTATACTCGTTTACGGCTGAGTGGTTTTGCGGTTACCGAGTGGATCTGATAGATTGTCGAGGTTGCAGCCGTCGAGGTTGCAGCTGGCGGCAGAGGGTGCCCGAGATGAAGTTACCGGCTGACCCAGAGTCGAGGAGTGCAGTAACTGGAAGAGATAAACCGGCAGCAGTAAAGTTTGCAATCGTGGAGAATGGCTTAATTTTCCTTAGTGAAGGGATAATGGCACTCATCATGGGACATGGAGGATGAACGGGGCATTCGGAGATGTAATGCTCGGGTGAACCACAGTACAAATACAGACTCTGGGTCAGCCATCTCTGTCGCTCTGCTGCTGTCAGTCGTGCAGTCTCCAGCTGCATGAGTTCATTGGCTGGTTCTGGAGGGCTGACAATCTCTGGTCGGCGGAGGTTAGGAGGAAACAACGGCTGGCCCTGGTTGTCTACGATACACGTCTGCATACAAGTGGCGAAGTGGATGGAGAGTTGGATGAAGCGTTCGAGCCCATTGGTATCCTCGTATGCAGCGAGATGCAACCGCAGAGCAAAGTGAAGAACAAAGATCCAGACCCTGCCGATAGGTCGTTAACAGGGATTGCTCGTTCCAGCCACTGGCAGCAGCGAGGGTTCGAAACTGGAGGGCATACTCATTTACAGACATAGATCCTTGTTTAAGATGATGAAGCTGCTCACCAATTGATGAGTCCAAGGAGGGTTTACCAAACACTTCCTTAAGTGGTATGGTGAAACTGGAGAGAGATTGGATGATAGGGTTATCCTGAGACCAGAGAGATTCAGCGAGGGTGAGGGTACAGGCACTGCATGAAAAGTGGGATTTTCGTCAGTATGTGGCACTGTAGATTGCAGTGAAACTTCAGGTTTACGACTGTGCACGGCAATTTGCAGGCAACACCGAAAACTGCCGTAAATTGACGTGGGCCTTGCTTGGCAGTTGTCCCCCCATGACCCCCCCTCCCCTTAATTCTAGGGGAGGCTTTATCATGTAAATGAACATGCTGTGAGCTACACAAATGCAAATCAGAGTAGCAGCAGGGGGAGTTTTATCTAGGTTCTGAATTTTTTTAACTAAAACATTTTTCAGTTAAATGTACTCGTTTTAGTTCACATTACTAAAAAATTTTTTTAGGGCAACCAGTTTGCTCCAATTTTTTAAGTAGATTCAAATTGTCCGGGCAAACAGAGTAGATTAATTACTCTGTATGTAATTAGCAATAACCATGTAAAAAAAAAAAAATACACACAAAATAAAAAGTTACGGTGTTATGCCTATATGTAATTGAAGCACTTTTGCCACACCCATTAACTTAAATAAAGTGAAAATAAATATAATAGGTTTTTCTGGAGCTCCTTGGTGGTCTGAAACCTCAATGAGGTTGAAGAATATAGAGATAAATTAAGCCCCTCTGTGGACTGATTTCCTGACTCTTGATCTCTCTCTCTCTCTCTCTCTCACACACACACACACACATAATCATTATTCAAAGAGGATCTGCAATTAATACATTAGATATTTTTTTCTGCTTGATTTAACTCTTAAAACAAAAGTTATTGCTATAAAAACTCTAAATCTCCACAGTGTGTTTATGGCAAGAAATGACAACGCAAACACACTGGTGTCGTGATTTACTATCTAACAGGGGACCGAGTCATTGTGTAAATCATAATCATTATTCAAAGAGGATCTGCAATTAATACATTAGAGAACTATTTCTGCTTGATTTAACTCTTAAAACTCAGTTATTGCTATAAAAACTCTAAATCTCTACAGTGTGTTTATGGCAAGAAGTACACACATCTGTGCAGGCAGACACACACACACACACACACAGGTCATGGCCATGACGCGTACAAAACTTGAAGACGAGCTTTAAACAGACGTGTTTTGGGCCATGTCCACACGAAGCCAGAACTTTCCCTATCCAATCTTTTTTTTTTCCTCGTTTCAAGATATATCAGCGTACACACAAGAGCATGAAAACGGCTCAAAACGATGCAGTATACATGCCAGGCCAGTATGTGGCACTGTAATTCTGCCACAGAAATACACTAAAAACGGAGAAGAAGAGTTGTGGCTAGAAGGGGTACGGCAACAGTCGGAGGTGAGGTAAAATCTCACAATAAAATAACAATAAATAAATTTACTACTTACCAGATGTGTTTTATTAACACATACACCTATCCCAACCCTAAACATACCCTTATAATAATGCAAATACAGTAATTAAACAACGCAGTATTGATGTGCGCATGCCCAGTGCCCGTAGTTGTATCCCCTTTAAGTCTTCCCTGCGCAGGACGTGGTGTGATGACATCATCGTTTCACAAAATAGACGGATTGGCCGTATACACGGAACCGCAAGGGTGTCGTTTTCAGATGTATCCACTTTAGGACCCGGTTTCAAAAAATAGCGGTTTCAGTCACCCAAAACGCCGGATCCGTGTGGACGAAACGCCAATACGATAAAAAAATTTATACGTATACAGTGATACGCGTCTCCGTGTGGACGGACCCTTGGACTCTTTTTGCTTTGTGTTTTTGCTGCTTTGCTTTTTCGTGATCAACAACGACAGGACGCCATTTCGCCTTCAGCTCCCCTTCAACTCCTCTGCATGGACGCGGCTAACTTTTTCGACTAATTTTCAGCTGTCTTCGTCTTCACAACTCTGAGGCAAACTGCAGGCGCTATGAACCAGAGCATGGGTAATGTAACGTTACGATTTAAAGAATATGCTTTTATTCAGCTGTATAAGGATATGGATGCGTAATTGCCGAGCTTAAAACTGCACATTTTTTTTCACAGACTATCCTCGCCTCATAACGAAGCCGTGAGCTCTTATCTGCTTGGAGCGATTTCCGCGAGTCCAGATTTAACCGCTGATCACGAAGAAATTGTGTGTAAGTAACTTCTAATGTGTTTCTCATTCCTTGTTAAATTTTACCGTGACTGTTTTTTAATACCAGTCTCATGTAATTGTTTTCCAGCTGCCTGTAAGACGTATTCTGAATCGACACGCCGGAGCTTCAGATACAAACAACCTGAACTTAAATCGCAGGCGGAAACTGCGAAGTTTAGCTCGGAGTCGATCAAGAAGAAAAAGGGTAAGATTATTATATTAGATCCGTTTTTTGTCAATGTGAGTATTTTTCAGGTTGCTTATTGTCTTTATGGATTGTATTACAGTTGCTGGAAGTGAGAGTGTGCTGGATGAGGTGGACATTTGGAAGTCCGCGACCATTGAACTCATATCTGACGAGGAAGACGGCTTTGTTGACGGGATGTCTGGATGGATTGTGCGGCCACCGCCCTCTCGCAGCCTGGAGCACGCCGAACTTTACGTTACATTACGAGATATTACTGCTGCACTGTACATAGTTGTGTGTTTAACAATAAAGCTCTTTCTTTGAATAAACAGCTGTGTCTTATAAATGAAGCCCTTTCTTTGAATGAACAGCTGTATGCTTATGTGGCACACGGAAGGTTCGTTGACAAACTTTGAAAGCAAGAAAAAAAGAAAAAGAGTCGACTACGCCACCCTGGTCACTAAGCCAGGGAAGTATCCTATTAAGGACACAGGTTCGATTCTCCGTTACACAGAGACTGAGACGTGGGTATGAAAATACAAAAATATTCTTTATTAGACAAAGATAAGATACTAAAATGCAAGGCAATTTGGCTCAATCATAATTACCACACAATAACCAGAAATGCTTATCAGGGCTTGTGACTACCCGGAGCAGGACGAGCTAGCGCCAGACTACGCCAACATCAGCGATGGTCAAGGAGCACCCACACGTGCACTGCACTGCACACTCACGCCAACCAAGATCAGTCACTATGGGTCGTGGACCACACACACGGTGCATCAGAACCCACCACCAAATAGAGCACTTAGCCCTCCTGCTCTGGACTCACAATGCCTGAAACACAAGAAAAAAAAAACACATTACAAAGAAAATAGAAATAATGATCCTCTTTTACACATGGGTACCCAATTTACAAGACACCATCAACAGACAAACAGAGATGATCTATTCAAACCTGCACTCAGTTACAGAGATTTTGACCAGGGTCAACCTGTCCCAACTTCACAGGCCGGTTATCACCCACAGCCGCTTAGACAGGTCGAGGATCACTCAATAATTAATAAAAAAAGGAATATTATTCATAACACAAAAATACAAGGGCAGCACCCAAAAGAAACAAGCAAAATAATAAATGCAATAATCACCTTGTAATAAAGAAAAATAAATTAGATCACACAACAAAGGAAAATAACTCAAAATAAATGAGCAAAACAAACACCAGCAAAGCTGCAATTGCTCACATGAAAATAAACACACTCAAACTGGTTAATAAAACAAACAAAAACAAAACAAAAAAAGGTTAGAATATCAGGAACAAAACAGCAGTCATGAACGTCCAAATCCGAGCAGCAGTCTTCAAGTGCTCTTATACCAGCAACTTAATTCACCTGCAAACAGCCTAAATATAAGCTAATATGCATCGTATTAAATCATCCTGTTTATAAAATGATCGCACATACCAAACATGTAGAGATCGCACCATTCGTCCGGCAGCAAGAGATGAACAAGAATTACAAAGGCAAGCTGGAATACACAGATAAACCCCATTATTATGTATATTACTTCAAATAAATGCGGCTACGAAAGCCAGAAAAGAGACCTACCAGGAAGCCAAGCAGCAATACGCCCGGGATGCTTAGTGCAGTGTATGTATAACAGGTGTTATTTCCGGCAAACGGCGCGTTTGTCAATATCTGCAAACACTCAGCACAACGTGCGCTTATCCGCAAACAGCCCAGCACCTGACACGAGTAACACTGTTAACCGTTTAACGTCCCGTAAGTTTGAGCAACACATCACAGACAGTCACCACACTCACCTCCAGCCAGAACACCAGAACGACAGCAGAAAAAGGACGCGCTAGAAAGGCAGTCACACATTAACGCCATATTTGGGTGACAATACAGCCACCTTAATATACCCGTATGAATGAGCTGCTAATTAACTACAGCCGCTAGGGCGGAGTCACACGCAGAGAAGATGCCACCCAACTGCAGCACTTCACTACAATCTACCCCTCCCCTTTGCATCGTCGCCCCGACGATGAACTAAACAATAACCACAGTCTTCAGATCCAAGGTCTGAACATCACGGTTACAGAACGGGACACTGAAGGCACTACCCCCAACATGGGTCTAGGAAGGTGATGGAGATTTGAATGTCGACTAGCAGTCACCCTTCCAGTCCTTCGCAATCCAACCTCGCTGCCCCCAGGCCCATCTTACGACCCCACGGATTCAGCCACAGGACTAATTTCGACACTACGGATTTCCTCGGGACTAATCACCCTTCCCATGTGGACCGGGTCTGAAAACCTTGCTGCCATTGGCGGAGCAACTTGCTCTGGTGAAAGTAGCCTTACACCACTGGGACCCCCTGGGAAACTCTCAGGACACACCCTCACCAGATCCACCTCCTCTTCCTCCTCTTCCTGCACTGACCCAGGAACCACAGGATCACTCAAGTTACTGGTGGGAACAGGGCCCAAGGACTCCTTCTGGATCCGACTCTTCAGCTGCGAACGGTGAACAGTTTTTACTGTATTCCGATTTCCCACTGGCGCTATAGTATAAACCGCACCTCCCTCTCGAGGGGCTCTCACTAGACGCCTCTCACTGGTAGACGACGGAACTCCATAAATCGTTAATCTTGTGACGACCCCTTACCCCGTAGTCACGGAGGTACACCAACTGGCCCTCGGCCAGGGGTGCATCCTTTACCTGCTGATCGTGCCTTTCCTTACGCCTTGCAGCTACCATCTGTAAACGTTACCGCGCTCCTTCAAATGCCACCTGCAGCCTAGTCTGATGTTCGAGGACCCATTCATGCACCGTCCCTGCCACTGGTTCCTGTACCCCCCCCCCCCCCCCCCCAACAAGAAGTCAACGGGCAATCGGGGTTCTTGACCAAACATTAAAAAATGCGGCGATTCCCCGGTGACTTGATGAGGGGTAGTATTATAGGAAAAGAGGAGCTGGGGAAGACAAGACACCCAGTCCCTCTTTCTGGAAACAGGTAGGGTGCGCAACAGGTTGTGCAGAGTTCGATTAAAGCGCTCGCACTGACCGTTACCTGCTGGGTGATAGGGTGTGGTGCGAGACTTACCCACATCATATAGACTGCAAAGCTGGCGGAGCAGGAGAGATTCAAAGTTTCGCCCCTGGTCAGAGTGGAGGCGACTGGGAACCCCAAACTTATAGAACCACTCGGTTACTAAGGTCTGGGCTACCATTTCCGCTCGCTGGTCCCTAGTCGGCACGGCAAGGGTGTATTTGCTAAACACATCGGTCATTACTAACACATTTTCCATCCCTGACCTAGAAGGTTCCAGCACCGTTAAGTCGATGGCCAAGATTTCATTAGGCCTAGAGGCCAACAAATGACCCATGAAACTTTGAGCCAAAGGACGTGAATCTTTAGCTACCTGACATCGCTCACACTCTTGACACCACCGCTCCACATCTGATGACAAGCCCGGCCAGTAACATCGCTGTCTGACTAATTCGGTGGTGCGCTCGATGCCCTGATGCCCATGTTGTTGATGTAACTGCATGAGGACATCAGGCTGCAACACAGCAGGCAACAGTAACTGGTTAACCTCCTCTCCCCCACTTGGAGTTCTAACCCTACGATAGAGTACCCCCTCCTTCTCTAACAGGCGATCCCACTGACGGAGTAATGCCACGGCCGGAGTAGACATACGTCGCCGTTCCTCTGGCCCAGGACGGGCCTTACGCCTCCAAAAGGTAAGAACCTCAGAAATCACAGAATCTTCCTCCTGCAACCGACCCAAATCAACTGTTGAATAACCAGGCATTGTGGTGACCACACACTGTACTGCCTCAACAACTGGCTCCATCTCTACAGCTTGCCGTAGTGACACTGGGACCACAGTCCCTGGGAAAATTTCACTTACTGCCCCCGGCTCTGATGGGTTCTGCCGGGAAAGCGCGTCAGCGTTCTTATTACTCCTTCCAGATCGATACCGGATCTCGAAGTCAAAAGCCCCCAACTGGGAAGCCCAGCGCTGTTCCGCCGCCCCAAGTTTCGCAGAGGTCAGATGACTGAGAGGATTATTATCCGTAAAAAACCACGCACTTGTTACCCAATAAATATTCCCGGAATTTTTCAGTCATGGCCCACTTGAGCGCAAGAAACTCCAGCTTCATGGAGCTATAGTTATCCATATTGCGCTCAGTGGGCCTAAGACTACGACTCGCATATGCAATAGGACGTACCCTACCCTCATACTCCTGTGAGAGGACTGCCCCCAACCCTCCATGACTAGCGTCCACCTCCAGGATGAAAGGTAAGGAGAAGTCCGCATATGCGAGCACCGGGGCCGTGGTTAACCTCTCCTTTAATTTCTCAAAGCCTGACTGGCACTGCTCATCCCAAGCACCCTCAAAACTTAACCCGGTTCGCTTCTTAAACTTTGGTTTCTCACAAGAAAACTCAGCCACCAGCCTATGCAGGGGGGCTGCCAATTTAGCGAACCCCTCCATAAAACGGCGGTAATAACTGGCAAACCCGAGAAATGAGCGCAATTCAGTGACGTTAGATGGACGACGCCACTGAGCCACAGCGTCTATCTTACCAGGGTCGGTTGCAACACCCTGGGCTGATATAATATGGCCCAAATACCTCACCTCTGTCTGAAAAAACGCACACTTCTCCATCTTAACCTTCAGGCTCTCGTGCTCCAATCTGCTCAAGACCACCTCCAGTCTCTCCAAGTGCTGCTCTACAGAGGAAGAAAACACAACAATGTCATCCAGGTACAAAAGTAACGATTGACACTGCTGGTCACCAAATAACCGCTGCATAAGTCGCTGGAACGTGCTGGGGGCATTACAGAGCCCAAACGGCATCTGATTCCACTCGAATAACCCGAATGGGGTGCAAAAAGCGGTCTTTGGCTTATCCCCCTCAGACATAGGAACCTGATTGTACCCACTGGTTAAATCCAAAGTGGAAAACCAGCGGGCACCAGTCAGGGCGTCCAGCGACTCCTCAATTCGAGGCAATGGAAATGCGTCCTTCCTTGTTTTAGAATTTAATTGACGGTAGTCCACACACATGCGTAGACTACCGTCCTTTTTTTTCACTAACACAATTGGAGAGGCATAGGGGCTGCAGCTCTCTCGCACCACCTGAGCATCCAACAGCTGATTAATATGTGCTCTCACCACTTCATACTCAGATGGAGGAATGCGACGGTATCGTTGTCGAACCGGGGTATCATCTATGAGTGGAATGTCATGTGCAATGATATTGGTGCACCCCAAATCCCCTTCAAAAGCAGAAAATACCGACTGATACTTCACCAGGAGAGCCCTAACCTTACGTTGCTCCTCTCCGGATAGGAGGGACAAATCCAACCCGTCAATCTGTCCTGGAACAGTTGGAATACTGGCAGGAGCAATAGACCACACCTGACAGGAAGCAGACTTCACTTCAGTAACACCTGGGGGCAAACTGACCACATTCACATTAGTTAAAGTGCCTATTACTCGGCGAGGGAAAAGCAAAACATCCGTGACCCCAACAATAACCACTGGAACATACACAGTACCCTTAACCACTCGAACCAAGGCAGGAGAAACCAATAACCCCATAGGTAATCCTAATTCTGGAGGTTCAAGGAGTGCCATAACATTGGAATACTGCTCCGAACAAGTTGCGGCTATCAGTTTAATGGTGCCACCGGGTATGCGGTATGCCCGAGGACCACGAGTCTTAACCTGACCTGTTTCCCCAACTGGAGGAAGGGTGCTGGTCTGGTGACAGTATTGCAATGCCCGGACAACAAAGACCGGAGCATTCACTACTGGCGGAAACTCAAAAAAAGAGGGACCATGTTGTCCCAAAAGCCCCTGGTAACACTTACCCAGTACATTCATCCCTAAAACTCCAGGGACCTTAGCACACATACCACCCGGGGGGTCTTTAACTACTGGCACACCACAGTTCGGTACTACTTGCCCGCAAAGCTCAACATCTAATTCCATATACCCTATATAAGGAATGGAAAGTCCGTTCGCAGCCTTAAGTTGCAACCATTGACAGGTTCTAAGGCGTTCCTGTCCCCATGGCTCAAAATACTTTAAAAAACAACTCTCCGTAAGAGTAGATACCATAGACCCAGTATCTATCAGACACGGTACTGAAATGCCACCCATGAGAGCGTTAATATGAGGGCATGGGGACATCAAATTTAACATGGGGTCCGGAATATGCAACACATCTGAGCCGATGTTCCTCCCAACCGAGCTGTGACTCTGCAACTCGGCGGGCGCTAGTTTTCCGATAACGGGCCCGAATGATCCGACTCTCCCTCACTGACCCTAGGGTCTTCTCTACTAGAAGCAGGCACCCGAAGCGGAACACGTTCCCCGTCACACTCCCGTGCAAAATGGCCCGGCCGTTGACATCTTCTACAAATGACCGGACCATTACGAAAAGGGCGAGGATTACTACGAGAACGCTGAAAGGGGTCCTGTAACTGAGCTACATTTTGTGCGAGTTGAGTTAACTGCTGCTGCTGCAATTTTAACATCTCTCTCAACTCACCCATCTCCGACCGCTGAGGAGAGTCACAAACACCCGGACGAACACCCTGTACGCCGTATTGAAAACCATGTGCCGAGGGGAGAGAATGACTGCGACCTCTTACCCCCCCCAGCATGCCCTCCTGCTCCCATCTAATAGCTTCCCGGCGAACCTCCAATAAAGTGGCACTAGGTTGACGACGAACCAACTGTTTAAGGTCGCGGCGAAGAGCACTATCAACCACATGCTCCACAAATTGATCACGAAGCAAGGTTTCGGAATTTGGCATATCAGTAGGCGATTGCTGCTTGACTTGCTCCAACAGGCTCATTAAAGCAAGGGAGAACTCAAACAGAGTCTCACCATCATGTTGCCTCCTGGAGAAAAAGGCCTCCTGCAAGGCAACATATGATTTGGAGCATCCGTATAACTCTTTCAACGCTGTAATAATCTTCTCTGGATTTTCCCGCTCCCCGGCAGGCCTATACTTTATTTCATCACGTGCCTCCCCCTCTAAATGGTCAAAAAGAAAGAAAGCCTTGTCTGCTATGGACAAATGACGGGACCGCATACAGGCCTGTGCCTCCTCGACCCATTCGTTAATCCCTACACCAGACCTACCATTAAATTTAGGACACCTTCGGTCCCTCGGTATAAAAACATACCTTTCTGAAGAAATGGCACCTGCATCAATAGCCGGAGGAGGGGCGAGCGACGGGCCAGATACATTGGAAACATGGCCGAGGTCCGAGGGCCCTGCAAGAGCTTGATCTTGCCGCAGCTTTATATTATCGGCTCGTAATTGGGCTACAAGCTCCCTCAGCTCTTGCAACTCGTCTTCCATTTCTGCCAGACCTAATGGACGAGAAACTGCCCCAAAACGTTACCTACAGTCACAGTTCACGCTGCTGTCTTGTTCCCAATACTCAATGGAGAAAAACAAAAAAACACATCCACGTCTCAGCTCTAATGCAAAAAAAGGAGACCCTGCCGACTGCGCCAAATGTGGCACACGGAAGGTTCGTTGACAAACTTTGAAAGCAAGAAAAAAAGAAAAAGAGTCGACTACGCCACCCTGGTCACTAAGCCAGGGAAGTATCCTATTAAGGACACAGGTTCGATTCTCCGTTACACAGAGACTGAGACGTGGGTATGAAAATACAAAAATATTCTTTATTAGACAAAGATAAGATACTAAAATGCAAGGCAATTTGGCTCAATCATAATTACCACACAATAACCTGAAATGCGTATCAGGGCTTGTGACTACCCGGAGCAGGACGAGCTAGCGCCAGACTACGCCAACATCAGCGATGGTCAAGGAGCACCCACACGTGCACTGCACTGCACACTCACGCCAACCAAGATCAATCACTATGGGTCGTGGACCACACACACGGTGCATCAGAACCCATCACCAAATAGAGCACTTAGCCCTCCTGCTCCGGACTCACAATGCCTGAAACACAAGAAAAAAAAACACATTACAAAGAAAATAGAAATAATGATCCTCTTTTACACATGGGTACCCAATTTACAAGACACCATCAACAGACAAACAGAGATGATCTATTCAAACCTGCACTCAGTTACAGAGATTTTGACCAGGGTCAACCTGTCCCAACTTCACAGGCCGGTTATCACCCACAGCCGCTTAGACAGGTCGAGGATCACTCAATAATTAATAAAAAAAGGAATATTATTCATAACACAAAAATACAAGGGCAGCACCCAAAAGAAACAAGCAAAATAATAAATGCAATAATCACCTTGTAATAAAGAAAAATAAATTAGATCACACAACAAAGGAAAATAACTCAAAATAAATGAGCAAAACAAAAACACCAGCAAAGCTGCAATTGCTCACATGAAAATAAACACACTCAAACTGGTTAATAAAACAAACAAAAACAAAACAAAAAAAGGTTAGAATATCAGGAACAAAACAACAGTCATGAACGTCCAAATCCGAGCAGCAGTCTTCAGGTGCTCTTATACCAGCAACAGCCTAAATATAAGCTAATATGCATCGTATTAAATCATCCTGTTTATAAAATGATCGCACATACCAAACATGTAGAGATCGCACCATTCGTCCGGCAGCAAGAGATGAACAAGAATTACAAAGGCAAGCTGGAATACACAGATAAACCCCATTATTATGTATATTACTTCAAATAAATGCGGCTACGAAAGCCAGAAAAGAGACCTACCAGGAAGCCAAGCAGCAATACGCCCGGGATGCTTAGTGCAGTGTATGTATAACAGGTGTTATTTCCGGCAAACGGCGCGTTTGTCAATATCTGCAAACACTCAACACAACGTGCACTTATCCGCAAACAGCCCAGCACCTGACACCAGCCCAGCACCTCTCTCCACCTACGTCATGGTTCGTTTACGACAATTTGTGGCACGAGAGTTCGCTGCCTCTAAATTGTCGAAAACTGCCGAAAATTAGGGAGATTTCCTGGAGTATACAGGCGTTTACGGGGTCGAAAATCCCATTTTTCATGCAGTGAGGTGCAGCTGCATCTCCAGGACCAGCGAACATTGTAGGAGGAATCCATTGCAGTCCTCCACCGAACCAGAGTAGGGCGCCGGTCTGGCCATGGGACTGGCATGCTCCCGCGGCGAAGAAGCGGTGGTGTGATTCCCGGAAGTGCTCGCTGGTGAAGGTGCAGGGGACCTGGTGGGAAGAGCTCGCCGAAGAGCCTCGACGAGCTCCTGGAAGGGATCCGGGGTGCTCATCCTGGTGCTGTGTGGTGTTGATCCGGTCTTCAGTTACAAACAGAGGGACACGTAGAACAGGTGATGGTAAATAGACAGAGTTTATTTCAGAACCAGGAAGTGAGCGGGTCAGATGAGTGAATGTAGAGTCGAATCCAATGGGTGAAGATGATAACTGGATAATACTATACTTCTTGTATGCAGATGACATTGGAGTTCGGAATGCTGAATCGAAGGAGACACAGAAGACTTGGAGACAAGACAAGGAGACTGGGGAACACATTGGAGACAGGTAAGTATCAAAGGAGAGTCCTTGAGGTAAGCAGTAGCGTGGCTAGGTGCAAACGAGACCAGACAGTGATTGAGTGAGATCGTTGTGCTTAAGTGCAGGCAGTGATGGTGGTGATAATGAGGTGCAGGTGCGTGTGATCAGTACTCTAGTGAGGGAGTGTGATGAAACTGGGAGAGGGTGGAGCCTGGCGTGCTTGTGACAGTAAGTAGCAAATGTATTTATTGTTATTTATTGTGAGATTTTGCCTCACTTCCTACCATTGCTGTACCCCTTCTAGCCACAACTCTTCTTCTCTATTTTTAGTGCATTTATGTGGCAGAATTATAGCGCCACATACTGGCCTGGCATGTATACTACATCGTCTTGAGTCGGTTTCTGTACTCTCGCGTGTATGCAGATATTTCTTGAAACGAGGGAAAAAAAGATTGGATAGAGAAAGCTCTGGCTTCGTGTGGACAGGGCCTCAGAGTTTGTTCATCTTGCTTCATGCAACAGGCCTCAAAACACAAACTGAAAGTCCAAAACACTAACAGAACCGTGACACTTATAATTGAAAATACCACCATTTAATAGATTTTTGTTGTTTTACCCAATCTGATGAACTATGACTTCCAGAAGACACATGAATAAAGCATTTTTAGCAGTCATATATATATATATATATATATATATATATATATATATATATATATATATATATATATATATATATATATATATATATATATATATATATATTTGTATAACAAGATTTATCACTTTTTTATTTAAATTCATTTGTATTTTATTACAGAGATATAAACAAACAAATAAATAAACAAATACATACATACATAAATAAACTGTAAATATGAATAACTATGTTATGTTATGTTATGTTATGTTATGTTATGTTATGTTATGTTATGTTATGTTATGTTATGTTATATTTTAATGGGAACAGTATACAGCAGTTACAAAAGAAAGAAAAAAACTAGGTAAGATACAATAACGTTCTTCTGACCTTCATCTTTTAAACCCCCTGGTCCACTGGTTAGACGGGAGCTGGAGGCTGCTTGAGCTGCCCATGTAGCGATATGCCACTAACGGGTCTGGGTGGCCTTCCATCCAGAATCAGCCCCATCTTCCCCCTCCACTCATCCCCTTCATATTTTTGTGGAGTGTGTGTGTGTGTATGTTGGGGGGGTGTACTCTACCATTACTGACTAATGAGCCGTGCAGAAGAATACACCTTCAGCTGCCACATGATGAGGACTCACTGACACCATATCCCGCATCAGGTACGGGCCGCACTCACACCGCCCGCACATGAGAGTGTGTATTGGACTGTGTGTGCATGTGTGCTCATGTGCGCTCTCTTATTTTGTCCATCAATCACATCATTAGTCAAAGCAGACAGAGCTGTCAGAGTGTTCTGGCAGGAGGGCCAACAGACAGGTGTTAGCGTGTTAGCGGCTCACCCGCCGCTAGCATCTGCAGCGAAGCAGCCGTCCAGACTACACCCTCACACAATGACATGCTACAGCAGAGTGGAAAGAGAGATTGAGGAGGCCCGTGGACAGAGAGGACAGGTCAGGGAGAGAGATAGGAGGGCAGTTCATATATTATGAGTTAATGTACTGAACTATGTAACAACTCAAAACTTACAACAAGGTCACCAGATTTTTGAAAATTTAGCATATTTCTAGTTCAGTGGTCAATACCACCGTTTGAAAGTTTGAGTCAGTAGGATTTTTTGAAAGAAATTAATTATTTTATTCAGGTGTGCCTCATCACACGCCTCTCTACACACACACTCCAGAACCTGGCAAAGGGTGGCGATTTAAGAGGCGGAGAGGTACTGATAATAAGGGGGAAGCAGCCGTTCTGTCACAGTGTACACGATATACTGATTCACAGCCTATATAGGAAGCTATAGGGAGCTGAATGAGATGCAGTCATTGTTTTATCTATGGGATAGAGCAAAGTGAAGTCTGAAGGCATGAAACTCTAGATACCACAGGCTGATAGGTCCATAACTCATTTGGTAGCAAATGTATCATCTACATAGGTTGCTGTTGCATCAGCAGCAAATGAGCTGCGGCCCAACATTCAAACAAATACCGGTAGTTTTACTGTTAACAGTCTTTCAGAAACCTTCCACCTGTGTAGATCTGCTATGGAGGTTATTTAATGTATGTTACATGTGCAGCAGCATGTCTTACATGCTCACAGTTGTGTCTGTAAATGTATTGGCAGTAGCAAGTCTCAGTACTTGCTCTGCAGCAGCATAAGAGATCTATTCTGCCAAGATCAAATACATTAACATTGCCATATCCATTACCATTATCATGCCAATCCCTCAGAGAGCTGTCATGACAGAACTACACAAATTCATCTGGTTTTCACAATCACTTGTTTTTTGTTGTTTTTTTTTTGTTTTTTTTTACAATCTATTACTGTATTTCTGTATGCCTATGCTTATTCTTTATGCCTAAACTTCATTTTACCTGACAGAGATTGTCGTATATGGAGGCTAATTTTTTACAAACAGATTTTTAATATACTCAAAAACAGAACTGTGGACTGCCCCCTCTCTTTCAGTTAAGCAGTTCACTTTAATTATGCCTGTTAGAGCCTGGCTATAAATCTGGGAAATCTGCTTGTTGCAACATCTGGCATGTATCACTACGGAAGCAACTGACTCTCCAATCAAACTTGAGGTAGAAAGAGTGAGACGGGTGAAGAAGAAAGAGAGAACAGTTCAGACATAAACAGAGAAAGAAAGCAGAGCAGAAGGGCACTGGAACGCTGGTGTTGATTAGAGAAGCGGATGATTTAGACCTGAATGGTGACATTTCCAGTGTTCCCAGGAAACAGGTTACAAATGATTGAATAGATAATCAGGATATGCTGCTATTGCTCTCAGACTTACTTTGTTGGCCGCCATTCTTTCCTGTTCTGATGGTTGCCCAAGGCCTTGAGGCACTCACATACACAAAAACACACACATACGCCCTAGAACAACTTGAGACACTCCAATGACTTCTATTTCTAGTGGATGGTCAATTTATACGTTACAAAGGGAATGTAAATGTTCTGTGAATCGAGAGAATGTAGGCTACTCTAAACACAGCCACCTGTCAACATGAAAGCTAAGCAAGAATGAGAGGTGCTTTGAGACTCCTGGCACAAAGACGCTTTCCGGGTTTTTCTGTCAGGTACGTCAGCATTCAGGAAGCATCTGAACACAGACACGGTGGTCCTGATCGGATTTCTGTTCCTCATAACTCTAGCTTGCACTGAAAGGAGAGTGGGAGCCAAACTCTGTCCATCTTTAGTCCTATTTCCTTCCCTCACTTTCTCACTGTCATATTCCTTGACTTTTTTGGTGTGTGTATATTTCCTGAAGAAGATTTATTAAGCTAGCAGGTTTATAAATAACATTTAATGTTTAGAGACATTGAAAATAACAAGGAGAACATGAACATGCCACAGCAGCCGCACCTGGACTCTCTGGGAGAGCCCACATCGGTTAAGCATTTTCTACTTTATTAACCCGTCTTTAGGGTGCAGACACCGTGTCTCCAACATCCTGCCCTTCAGGGCCTTAAGATTTACGCCAAACCTTCCTTATTGTCCCCCCCCCCCTCCCTGAAATTCTTGTTGGTTTTATTATCCCCTAGACTCAGATTTCCCACAATCCCCTTATCTCAAAATATCTATGTCTGCGCTGTATGTAATCTTCATAATTTTCAATTGTAGCACTACAATGTCTAGACCAAAAGTAGTTTCATTTGGGCCGAGAGTAGGATGCTGTCTTATTGAATTTGGGTATCTGAAATGCCAGTGAAGAAGTGAAGAACAAAGCATGCTGGTTTCTAACACTTGATACTGTAAAGGAAGTTATAAAAAAGGAAGTTATATGCTTTAAATGGTCCTATGTGTAGTAAATGTTATTCAAAATGCAATAAAATACAACTACAACACAATCTCCAGTTACATTAAAAGCTAAAGATACACTTGAAACTATTGCAGGTAATAAGTCTACACAGACTTAACCATGCAATACCCTCTCACACACACATACTCACACAGATAACGGACACCGGAGGTTTAAAAAAGCAAAACTAATGATAGCTTTCAGAGGCTGGATGAGCAGAGCGTCACAGGTGAACAGCAGATCTGCTCCATGCGGCCAAGGCTGCCATTTTTCATTCCCTCCCAAAGGCCTGGATATACTTGTAAACATTATTGAAAATAATAACTAAATGCTTCCTGAGGCTCAGTTGCATTGCAGAGACAGTGTTAACTCTCTGTTATTTACTGTTCCATGTATTTGATATGTGAATCTAATTATTTTTTTATTTGTTTTATACATGCAAATCATTATCTTGAAACGTTGAAATGTACAACCTCAGATCAACAACCACACGTGCCATATATATGCTGTGTCATTATTTATTTAACAAAAATAAAGCCAAAATGGAGAAGCAATGTGTGAAAAACTAAGTACATCCTATGATTTTATAGCTTGGAATTTGTGCTCTGCATTTAACCCATCCAAGTGCACACACACACAGTAGTGAACACACAGCAGCCATATTGCTGCCGGACCTCGAACCTCGAGTTACAAGTCCAACTCTCTAACCATTGGGCCACGACTGCCCAGGTCCTGACAGTTGGTATGAGGTGTTTGTGCTGATATCCTGTGTTTGGTATTCGCCAAACGGGGAGATGACCAAAGCAAGAAACGAGGAACGAGTGGAGATGTTTGGCCAAACATGGCGCTGTGTATTATGGCCAAACATCTCCACTTTGGTCTCATCTGTCCAAATGACATTGTTCCAGAAGTCTTGTGGTTTGTTCAGATGCAACTTTGCAAACCTAAGCCGTGCTGCCATGTTCTTTTAAGTTAGTAGAGGCTTTTTCCTGGCAACCCTTCCAGACAAGCCATACTTGTTGAGTCTTTAACATTTAACATGCTAATGAGGCAGAGTCTGAGATGTAGCTCTTGGGTTTTTGCACAGTCTGTCCTTGGGGTAAATTTGCTGGGACCTCCACTTCTGGGAAGACTGGCAACTGTCTTGAATGTTTTACACTTGTGAATAATCTTCCTAACTGATGAATGATGGATGTTTGGAAATATATTCCTTCCCAGATTGATGGCAGCAACAATTGCTTCTCTATGATCATTGCTGATGTCTGTCCTCCTTGGCATTGTGTTAACACAGACCTGAATGCTCCAGATCAGTAAACTGGCAAAAACTTCAGCTTTTATAGAGCTGATTACACTTTCTGATGATCAGTTAATCAAAGGCATTTTTATTAGCAGTGCCTGACTGCTATACCCTCTTAAATCCAATGGAAGCAGTAAGGGTGTACTTAGTTTGACACACGGCTTCTCCATTTTGGCCTAGTTTTTTATTAGATAAACCATGACACAGTGTAATGTTATTATGTTTTTGTTGTTCATCTGAGGTTGTATTTACCTAATTTTAAGACCTGCCAAAGACCAGATGTTTTTTATTATTATTATGTCCTAATATGTAAAATCATATAATTCAAAAGGTTGTACTTTCTTTTTCATATGAGAGTGTTTTAGAATTATTTTTTTTAAATACTAAAAGCACTATGTATTTGTTCCTTGGCCCCATTGCTGTAATGGGCATCCCAATAATCAATAACAGCAGATTAAATTAACTTCTACTTAATTAACTGTAACGGTCATTCAACCTGGCTGACTACTTTTTCCCCTTTTTCTACAGTTGTTGTTTTGGATCACATTGATCATTTTATCAACACGCACACACACAATCAACATAAATAAATGAATTAATCATTCATTCCAACAACAAAGTGCTGCAGCATTTCCCACAAGGCCAGAGAGCTATACAGAGAGATATTTCATAAAAGAATAAACGAGAAGAGACCCGTACTGAGTGATGCAGTCAAACGCTTTGAGGATAGAAAAAAGGGAGGGAAAAAGAGAGAGAGAGAGAGAGAGAGAGAGAGAGAGAGAGAGAGAGAGAGAGAGAGAGAGAGAGAGAGAGAGAGAGAGAGAGAGAGAGAGAGAGAGAGAGAGAAACCCACAGCAGTGAAAAGGGCAGCATATGAGGCCATATGAGTGAGTACGCTGAAGTAATTCTCTGGCTAAAAACACAATATCACTTTTCCGCTGGCGTACATTGACAGGTTGGAATGCAGGCAGGGTCAAGTCCTGCATCCTGATTATGCAGCTGATATTCCCTTGGGTTCTGCTCATTGATTTGCACATCTAGTTTACCTTGTTTTCCTATCCATATATGACACTCTACAATGGCTCCTGATCGAGAAATGTGTCATACAAATAAATTATGGCCAACTATATGCTAAATAATTCTATAAATGTACTTCAGGGCGAGGTTGACAAAACAGAAGTAGTTTGCGAGTGCGTGTGTGTGCAGTGGCGTGCTCTGATTATTCAGCGTTGTCATGTGTAATGAAGCAAGCGGACCCTCCATTAATCAAAGGGACCAATCGGATAACTAATTTAGGCAATAGAACTGAACCACAAGACCAAATGGCCAGTGGGCAGGAGGAGGGAAAAGGAAAGAGAGGAAGAGAGAGAAAGAGAGAATAGAGATCAATATTTCTCTTCGGGGCAGATGCAGTTCAAAATCAGTTTCTAATTTGGCATATTAAAGCCATAATGGTGGTTGTGGGGCTAAGTTGCGCGGAGGGACAGGCGAGGTTAATTAGCCCGCTGCACTCCCAGTCTGAAGTGGAGTCACACGCGTGCTCCTGCTTTAATTAACACTGAGAGAAAAAGAGAGAAAAGTGAGATAGGGGGAGAGAAAGTAAAAACAAACCGTCAGCAGGGTTTGTTAAGTGGGGAAGTGCTTTGAAGAATGCCCATAGCAAACAACAAAGTGAGAGAGGACCAATAAATAAAGAGCTGCAAATAATCTTCTATTGTATGCAGTGTTTCGGCACAGTTCTATACCCTGAGCATTGTTTTGTTCTATTTCGTTTCATTCTACTGTTGCCTCATGTTTGTGGGTTAAACCAAACACTGTTAATTCCTTCCCATCAGATCAGTCTATCCTTTCTCCATTTCAATATACATTTTAGGGCATGGTGATTTAACATGGGAGCATTTTCCAAAAAAGTAATTGTGAGATTAAAGAATTTAAAATAAGAAATTAAGTCATATTTAAAGTCACATTTCTTGATATTAAGTTCCAATTATATCTTTAAAAAAATAAATGTGACATGACCATTCAAAAGTTTGGGGTCGGAAAGATTTTTTGGTAACGCTTTAGATTACGGTCCGGAAAGTACTGCGTAAGTAAATTTACAGCATAACTTTCGGTAATTATAGTGTAACTATAAAGTATGTATGTGTAGGTATAAGTTTTGTCCCTTTTTTGTTTCTCTTGCTTCTCTTCCTTCTCTTCCTCTTCTTCTTTTTCATTATTTCCACAGGTGGATCTTAAGAGGAATCCCAGGTCTTTTGATATTTTGTATTATTATTTTTTAAAAGAAAAAGTACATCAAGAAATGCTCTCATAATTTACTAATCTTTTCACATCTGACCAACTGTTACCAGCGCGTGCATGAGTAAAGAAGCTTCAAGCTTTCATGACGTTCTCGCGCAAGTTTCATCTGAAACACACGAGAGAACTGGTGTCTCTGTCTTCTAGTCATGTTTGTTTCTCATTGCCAGTGTTGCCGCTCCCACCACGCGCACCACGCCCTGCGCGTAGGGCACCAAGTGCTGAGGGCACCAAGCCCACCCGCTCAGCTCTACAAAGTCACGAACGCCCCCCACCGCGGGCATCATAAAGTAGGGCATCAAGACGGCCAGCAACAGGACTGCTCATTGCTATTAACATATATTATATTATGTTATTGTTTGTATACTGTTGTGAGCTTTAAAAAAACCCGACAGCATCTGACATCCGCATTACCAGAGTTTCTCTGTGCGCTTACGTCACGCTTCAAGTTAAATCAAGCGTGAACTAAACACTCGCAGAAGACATTGATTCATCTATTGGGATGGATTACTATAGTTATTGTTTTATGTGCTGTTTGATGTTTGAACTTTTAAGAGCCCAAATGAGTATTCATTAGCTGAGAATATTTATTTTTCTGTGTTCATATGAAGAAATAAAGTCGTATACATCTTGGATGACATGAGGGTAAAAGACGAGTAAACGGTGAGGACATTTCTGCGTGCACTGTATTTTCAGTGTAACAGTTACATAATACAGAATAGCTAGAGCCATGGGATTCCATGGGAACAAGCACCACTTTCATTTACAGCCTGTAGATTCATACTTACCCTGTAACTACATGAAACAAGAAGGGAACAAGCACCACTTTCATTTACAGCCCATAGATTCATACTTACCCTGAAACTACATGAAAAAATAGGGGAACAAGAACCACTGTAATTTACAGCCCGCAGATTCATACTTACCCTGTAACTACATGAAACAAGAGGGGAACAAGCACCACTTTCATTACAGCCTGTAGATTCATACTTACCCTGTAACTACATGAAACAGCCTGTAGATTCATACTTACCCAGTAACTACATAAAACAAGAGGGGAACAAGCACCACTTTCATTTACAGCCCGTAGATTCATACTTACCCTGTCACTACATGAAACAAGACGGGAACAAGCATCACTTTAATTTACAGCCCGTAGTTTCAGACTTACCCTGTAACTACATGAAACAAGAGGGGAACAAGCATCACTTTAATTTACAGCCCACAGATTCATATTTACCCTGTAACTAGGGGAACAAGCACCACTTTAATTTACAGCCTGTAGATTCATACTTACCCTGTAACTACATGAAACAAGAAGGGAACAAGCACCCCTTTCATTTACAGCCCGCAGATTCATACTTACCCTGTTACTACATGAAACAAGAGGGGAACAAGCATCACTTTAATTTACAGCTCGTAGATTCATACTTACCCTGTAACTACATGAAACAAGAGGGGAATAAGCACCACTTTCATTTACAGCCTGTAGTTTCATACTTACCCTGTAACTACATGAAACAAGAAGGGAACAAGCACCACTTTCATTTACAGCCCATAGATTCATACTTACCCTGTAACTACATGAAACAAGAGGGGAACAAGCATCACTTTAATTTACAGCTCGTAGATTCATACTTACCCCGTAACTACATGAAACAAGAGGGGAACAAGCATCACTTTAATTTACAGCCCGTAGATTCATACTTACCCTGTAACTACATGAAACAAGAGGGGAACAAGCACCACTTTAATTTACAGCCTGTAGATTCATACTTACCCTGTAACTACACGGATAATTACTCCTTAATTAAAAAATACTTACAGTATAAATAATTTGTTAATTCTCCTGATAGTTACCCCTTTATTCCCCCAATATTACATATTGTTCCCTTATACCTACATATACTTACTTTACAGTTACACTATAATTACAGAAAGTTATGCTGTAAATTCGCTTTACTTACGTAGTACTTTCCAGGCTGTAATCTAAAGCGTTAACGATTTTTAATTGTTTTTCAAAGAAGTCTCAAAATACAAAATATAAACAGCAATTAAGAAATATTGTTATAATTAAAAAATATATGTTTAAATATATTTTTAAATGTAATTTATTCATGTGATGGCAAATCTGAATTTTCAGCAGTCATTACTCCAGTCTTCAGTGTAAATTTCATTCACTTTTGGCAAAATGTCTTTGCTGAATAAAAATATTAATTTCTTTCATAAGAAAATCTTATCACAGAGTTTTGAACAGTTTTGTTTAACTCATAATATGACTCTGAAGAGGCTTCCACAATTTAAAGTGTTAATTTGTTACAATTCATTGTTAAAATCAATCAATCAGTCAATCATATACTACTAAAACAAATCTGTCAATCATATGGTAAATAATATTTTGTGACACTGTGAATCTGCAGACTGGAACTGACAAGCACAGACTCGGCTCAAATGCAAATCAAAACAAAAAACTGGTGTTAAAGGTAGATAATGTTATTCAGCCATATTCTACCTCAAACATATTGACAACTTGATTGCAATATGGATTTCTGTGGACTGTAGGTCAGTGACAGCTTGCTGTTCAGTGTAAATAAAACAAAAATAAAAATGCAGTGTTTTTGTCTATTCATTTACTATTAATGTAATGTTTTGTTGTTGAATGTTGTTGTTTTGGGCTTTTATCAGCCAATACTGATGTGTGATTTACTGTGAATATATACAATGAATTGCATGTTTTATACTAATGAATTATTCATGTATATAAGATCATTACAATGTTTAATCTATGAACAGCTATATTCATATTACAATTAATCAAAGTGGAATGTACCAAGATTTTGGCCTGGTTTTGCGACCTTGAGTCAAACGACTGTACCTTAAGATAATTAGTTAATCTCCCAGCGACATGAGATGTGTCAGTCTTCTGTTTGACATGTTGCCTGTGCTGCAGTCTGCTGATTTGATCAGAAGGTGAGACCCTGCACAGCACTTAGCTCACAGGAAGCAGTTGTTAAAGGGAGGACGTCCTCAACTGATGTGAGGTTCCTCTCTGCTAACACGACCGCTTGAAACACTATCGCTCTAAAGAGAGAAAAACAGAAAGAGAGAAAGAGTGATGAAAACCCTCATTATATCATGGAGCGTGCAGGTCACCTGTCACGTGTCAGACGTCCTGCTGGCGTTGTAAAATTTGCCTGATAGCCCATTAGTTCTGCTGTTATTCGTATGGGAATTTACATAAATATGTAATTCTTACAGGATAGTGTTTCACATAAAGTCCTCAACAAAAGGTACTGTGCAACTAATTAGGTCTAATTTTTCATTGTTGCTGTTACGGAAACAAAGGGCCATGATGAACGTGTGTGTGTGTGTGTGTGTGTGTGTGTGTGTGTGTGTGTGTGTGTGTGTGTGTGTGTGTGTGTGTGTGTGTGTGTGTGTGTGTGTGTGTGTGTGTGTGTGTGTGTGTGTGTTGCTTGATGAGGTCCAATCATTTCATTTATTCTCATTAAAGTCGATGTCAGACTGTTTCCTTAACTGATTCAGGGGTCAGTGATTGAACTAGCTGGGCTTCATACACATACAGTACACACACACACACACACACACACACACACACACACACATATGCAATGCAAAACAATGGGACACAGTTAGAGCCTACCCTATAGAAGAAAGAAAAGAAACAGGAAGAATTAGGTAATGGTTTTGCAGGTGGACGTGACTCATACAGGTCAAATAGCTCAAGGAAGAGCTCAGAAGAGGAAGTGGATGCATGTCAATGCATGTCTTCCAGTCATTTAACAATGACAAAGAAAGAATAATCAGAAAGAGTCTAGAAACACTGTATCACGTGATCTTAAATTAAATAATATGCAGTTTTAATTTAATCAATGTCTAATCAGATCATTGTACAATGTATGCACATTCTTTACAGTAGGTGCAGAGGAAAGAAAATAACGTGGAAAAGATGGGCAAGAAATGACACAAGCCAGACTAAAACTCGCATGTCCCACGATCAAACAGCTCCATGTCTGCACATACACTAACTGCTAGGCCACAGCTTCAGAAAATGTGTACAATAAATTGTATAATAAATAGTTTATTTATGTATTTTATGTTATAAATATGTTTACCAATCATAATGCTCACCTGACGACTGACAGGTGAATTGAATAACACTGATTATCTCTTCATCACGGCACCTGTTAGTGGGTGGGATATATTAGGTAGCAAGTGAAAATGTTGACACTGAGCATCAGAACTTGACCACAGAGCAATGAAAGGTGACCTGGTCTGATGAATCACATTTTCTTTTACATCACGTGGACAGCCGGCTGCGTGCGAGTCGCTTACCTAGATGAACACATGGCACCAGGATGCACTATGGGAAGAAGGCAAGCTGGCGTAGGCAGTGTGATGCTTTGGGCAATGTTCTGCTGGGAAACATTGGGTCCTGCCATCCATGTGGATGTTACAAGTGGTGGATAAAGTACTTGAAAGCCTTGAGTAAAAGTAGAGATATCCTACCAAATGACTTTGGTAGAAGTTAAAGTCACTGTTTAGAATATTATTTGAGTAAAAGTTTAAAAGAATGTGATATTTTTTGTACTTCAGTATGAAAAGTATATATATATATATATATATATATATATATATATATATATATATATATATATATATATATATATATATATATAATATATATTTTTTTTTTTATTAAACGTACTTAAGTATTGAAAGTAAAAGCACAAGTGAATGCAAAATATAAAATATATTAAAATAATAATAATAATAATAATAATAATAAAAATAATATTACAAATTGTTCTACACAGTTTGAGCAGCAAGATTGTGTTCAGTTTTAACTCTCTTTCTTACATTGTTTTCTTTGGATAAAAAAAAAAGACAAAATGTTTATTGTATGTTTTAAATTTAAAAAATACTGAATTTGAAGCATGGTCAAGCGCCTTCCGCGTCACATTTAAGACGCTAAAGGCACCCCTGGGCACCCCTGGGCTTTTCAACTTTATTGATGTGCTTTATTGATTTCAATGAGAAACCTTTGGCGTCATACACAGATGCGTTGGGCATGGGAACGTTATCGTCATGATGAAATGATATATTGGGTTATGTTTTTACCATTTTAACATGTATGTGTGATTCTCAATTTAATCAGCCAGCATCATTTTATTTACATGTATTTACACTATTTAGACACGTTTGAACATGTAACCCATGAACATTAAGATCAACTCTGTTCTTTAAATGAAGATATCATATGACTTCAGAACACTTGGAATGCAACATGAGTTAATACTTTTATACTGTTTTGATACATTTTTGCAATAAATACATGTGACTGTTCTTTTATTAGCCTGTTACGTGTTTTATATTGTTTAGAAGTGGGTAGGTTTAGGGTAGGAGTGGGGTTAGTCGCTCCAAAATATAAAAGTAGCCTATAAATATTCATAAAATCATGTCTGTCTGCTTTTACAAATGTAAAGAATTAAATGTGTCTTGATCTGACGCATTGGGCAAACAACTGAAATGTATGGAGTACTCTGCGCGTCGATATAGTGACGCCTAGAGGTGCCTTTAGCGTCTTTTTTGTGACGCGAAAGACACTTGACCATGCTTCAAATTTTGACACCTTGCGAGTGAGAACGGGTTGTATATATATATATATATATATATATATATATATCTATCTATCATATCATATTTCGCTGGATAACAAATGCATAAAAGCGAACAAATGTATAAAAATTAATGCAAATAGATGGTAACAATTGTGACATTAAAACGTTGGGTCAGATTTGCGTGCTTTGTTTTACAATCTATGGTTTTGTTGCATTGTTTTAACCGCTTGAGGTACTACTAATGTTCTTCTCAGTCTCGAAGGCAAACACACTGCTGTTCTCCACTAATGCAGCATTTAGTCAACAAAGTAAATACTTTATAGTGATGTGAAAACATGTACTGTCATTTTCTGTATAACATAACACCATTTTGTTGTCTATGTTTTAAATTAGTTTTTTGAAATGTCCCATTCTGTGCAGCGCGCACCCACATGTCGCGTGTCAAAACAAACTCTACGAGGCATCAGTGAGTTTTTATTTGGCCTCTAGAGGCCGCTCTCGTACTGTATAATGATTAATTCTCAGCCACTCCAGCAATGGACGCATCCCTGAAAATGAAATTAACTGCGGTTGTGCGAGTAGTTGTTTGCAAATGCTTGCTTGCAGTCTGTGTTTTTCCGACTTTATTTTGTAGTAAATAACGAAATGCTTTGGGGAAAGGTATCGGAGAAAAAGTATACATTTTATTTATGAAATGTAGTGGAGTAAAAGTAAAAGTTGACAGAAATATAAAAACTCAAGTAAAGTACAGATTCTGCCAAAAAATACTCAAGTACTGTAACAAAGTATTATTACTTTGTCACATTACACCACTGGATGTTACTTTGACACGTACCACCTACCTAAGCATTGTTGCAGACCATGTACACCCTTTCATGGAAACGTATTCCCTAGTGTCTGTGGCCTCTTTCAGCAGGATAATGCGCCCTGACACAAAGCAAAAATGGTTCAGGAATGGTTTGAGTAGCACAACAACGAGTTTGAGGTGTTGACTTGGCCTCCAAATTCCCCAGTTCCCTTTCAGTCGGTCACGTTCGACGTACGTCGGAACTGACCGACGAATTGGGATCTGTCTTCAGAGACCAATCTACTTCGAGTGTATAGAAACAAGCCAATAAACATTGGCATGCGGTTCACGCACCGCCCCGCAGCGCGGGTATAAAACACGGACGTGAACAACGCATACCGCTTTTAACTTCGGAGCCGAACGGTTTGCTGTATCAAGCTGTTTCTACGAAGAGTGTTTAAACAAGTCTCGAGGAGGATCGCTCTCTTACCTGGGTGCTGGTGTGACGGCGCGAGTCAGCGAGTGGCCGCTGCAACATACACTTGTTCCTGTGTTGGTTGGCTGGGCGTTCCGTTCATGAGTGCTCACACGCAGGCTTGCATTCGGACTGCTGTGAGCCGCGGTCATCTCCCTGAGTGCTTCAGCACTTCTAAAAGAGCATTTCCTTCTAAAAAGAGCAACACGGTTTGACTGTGTCTTTTTCAAGATGTCATTCAAACCGTGTGTTTCTGGATGCGGTTGTTTCCTGTCCTCATTTGACGGCCACGATCTCTCTCGCATGTAAACATGTGAGATTACGTTCGTGGGTGATCCGTGTTCTCTCAGGAGGGCGTGGTCACGTCGGCGCGTTGTTCGTCTCAAGCCTTTCTCGTAAGGGCTTCAGTGTTCAGCGTGCCGTGTGCCGTCTGGCGCGGCTGACAGCGGGGGTTGCCACGGCAACTCAGCGTGTCACTCGCGCTCTGGTGCGCGGTCGAGACTGTGAAACCTCAAACGGGGTTGAGTCCCATTGCTTATTCCCCGATATAGTTCCTTTTCTGGTGCACCAGAAAATGACTGTTTTGGCTAATAAGTCTTGGTGACCTGAGGATTTCAGTGGGGCTTCCCCGCCGGGTAACCATTCCTCGTGGGCCCCCACTCCTCTATCGCATCAGCATGCTGAGACTTTGTTCGTGGGTGGTTCATGTTCCCTTATGAGAACATGACCACGTCGGCACGTTGTTCACCGTGCTGCCTTCTTAGGGGCTTGTGTGTTCAGCGCGCCGTGTGCCGTCGAGTCTGGCGGCCACGCCCACTGTCTCTCATGCCTGCTGGTAGCCCAGATGGGATTGCTGGTCCTTTTTTGAAAAAAGGGGGGACCTAGCATTTCATTTGTGTCTCTGGCAGAGGACAGATGTCAATTGCTGCATCGAAGAGAGGGCTGTTATGCGCTGGAGATGATGACGCTGAGTTTCCCACTATAATAGTGTGTGTGCTCATGCTGAATCAGATTCAGTGTTGACAGCCATGCCTTCCAGGGTGGCTGCCTGGATGTGCATTGGAAAAATTTAACAGTGTGGAACTATTTGGTGTCAAAATATGGAACGCCAAAAGGGCCATAATCTGTATAAATTTTTTCGCTCTCTCACTACCCTCTCTCCTGCATGCACGAGGGTAGTCCCGACTCAGGGGTTATGCAGGAACTGCGTGCAGTGATGGACCTCGCTCACCGGGTGACGGAAGTCACTGCACGCTCCCTGGGTCAGGCGATGTCCACATTAGTGGTCCAGAAAGCTGGGGTTAAACCTGGCAGATATGCGTTAGCCCGACAAAGTTCGGTTCCTCAACGCCCCTGTCTGTCAGGCTGGCCTCTTCGGCGACGCTGTCGAGAACTCGCCCAGCAGTTCTTGATGGCCCAGAAGCAGATGGAGGTGGTAAAAAAATAAAATAAAAAATCCTGCCCTGACGACCAGCTGCTGCCTCCACCCAGTCGTCGGCCGCAGTGCCTCCATCTGCTTGTCGCCGAGGGCATCTCCCTGCGTCCGCCCCTGCTAGCCAAGCAGCAGCCTCCACCCAGGCAGCAGGTGGCCAGACGCAAGGGAGACGCCCAACCCGTCCAGGGTCCCGCGAGTTTGCTAGCAAGCACAAGGGCAAGCGGCCCTGAAACGGGCAGTCCAGCAGGAGGGGAACTGCTCAGGGAGACGGTGTCTGCACCCCTCCCTCCCCCGGAGCAGGACCGGGGGGGAGAATATTTTTTGGTTTCGGTTCTGCCGCTGGCTCTCCGGAGTCCAGCGGTACCCACATTCTCAGAGCAGTTTTCTTCCTCCCTGGGCCAGAGAGGCTCAAGCCGGCTGTGTGCGACGCCCCCAGGCCTTGCCACTCCTGGCTTCCCCTCTCTTCTTCGCCAGTGGGCGGTGTGAGGCTAGAGGACGCCCCCGGGCCTTCTCTCCCACACACTGCCCCACCCTGGAACGCTCAGACAACACTTCGGGTCGCCTCCGGGCCGTCCGGGTTGGGTCTGAATGTTCCACCTCGCTGCCCCACCCCGGGTACATCTGTGGTGCCGTTGGTCTGGCTGGTTCAGTCTGGGAGCCTGGCTAGCGCTCCCGGACTGTCTCGCTGGCTCATCCGTACTATCAGTCTCGGCTATGCGATTCAGTTGCGTACCGGCTTCCCAAGTACAGGGGCATCCATTTTCACCTCCGTGTGGAGCTGCGATGCCCATGTCTTGCGGTCAGAGATCGATGTCCTACTGGCGAAGGATGCGGTCGAGCCGGTTCCTCCAGCCGATATGAAGTCGGGGTTCTACTGCCCCCACTTCATTGTACCCAAGAAAGGCGGTGGGTTATGGCCAATCTTGGACCTGCGTGTTCTGTATCGGGCCCTGCACAAGCTTCCGTTCAGAATGTTAACGCAGAAACGCATTTTCGAATGCATCCGTCCCCAAGATTGGTTTGCAGCGATCGACCTGAAGGACGCGTACTTTCATGTCTCTATCCTTCCTCGACACAGACCGTTCCTACACTTTGTGTTCGAGGGGAAGGCATATCCGTACAAGTCCTGCCCTTCGGGCTGTCCCTGTCGCCCCGCGTCTTCACGGAAGTCGCTGAGGCGGCCATTGTTCCACTCCGAGAACGCGGCATTCGTTATCAACTATCTCTAAGACTGGCTTATTCTCGCCCAGTCTCGAGAGCAGTTGTGCGAACACAGGGACCTGGTGCTCAGCCACCTCAGCCTGTTGGGCCTTCGGGTCAACCGAGAGGAGAGCAACTCTGTTCCACGCAGAGGATCTCTTATCTCGGTATGGAGCTGGATTCGGTCAACCGGACTGCGCGCCTCTCAGAGGAACGAGTCCAGTCAGTGTTGAACTGCTTGAATACATTCAAGAGCAGGACGGCGGTCCCACTGAAATTTTCAGAGGCTCCTGGGGCATATGGCATCTGCAGCCGCGGTAACGCCGCTCTGATTGCTTCATATGAGACCGCTTCAACGCTGGCTACACGACCGAGTCCTGAGGTGGGCGTGGCAGAGCGGCCAGTATCGGGTCTCAGTTACCCCGTACTGTCGCCAAACCTTCAACCCTTGGTCCGACCCCTTGTTCTTACGGGCCCGAGCGCCCTTAAGACAGGTGTCCAGGCATGTTTAGGTATTCACAGATGCCTCAGCCACGGGTTGGAGGGCCACGTACAACGGGCATGCAGTCTCGGGTCTGTGGACGGGGCCCCAGCTGCATTGGCATATCAATTGCCTGGAGTTAATGGCAGTACGTCTTGCGCTAAGTCGCTTCAAGAAGCTGCTTCAGCACAAACACGTACTGGTCCGCACGGACAGCACTGCGGCCGTTGCGTACATCAACCGTCAGGGTGGTCTGCGCTCCCGTCGCATGCTCCAACTCGCCCGCCACCTCCTCCTATGGAGTCAGAAGTATCTGAGGTCGCTTCGTGCCATTCACATCCCTGGTGCGCTGAACCAGACAGCCGACAAGCTCTCTCATCAGTGTCCACTTCCGGGAGAGTGGCGACTCCACCCCCGGAGCGTCCAGCTGATATGGGACCTTTTCGGAGCCGCACAGGTAGACCTATTTGCCACTCGTCCCCTGACTCGTCCCATTGCCAGTGGTACTATTCCCTGAACGGGGGTACCCTCGGCACAAATGCCCCGCAAATATGCGTTTCCCCCAGTGAGCCTTCTAGCACAGACTCTGTGCAAGGTCAGGGAGGACGAGGAGCAGGTCTTGCTAGTTGCGCCCTACTGGCCCAACCAGACCTGGTTCGCCGAACTTACTCTCCTCGCGACAGCCCCACCCTGGCCGATTCCCCTGAGGAAGGACCTTCTTTCTCAGGGAGGGGACACTCTATGGCACCCGCGTCCAGACCTCTGGAAACTCCATGTCTGGTCCCTGGACGGGACGCGGGGGTTCTAGGTGGCCTGCCACAGGCAGTGGTAGACACCATCACTTCAGCTAGTGCCCCCTCTACAAGGCGCCTCTATGCCCTGAAGTGGAACCTGTTCGTTGACTGGTGTTCTTCTCGCCGCGAAGACCCCCGGAAGTGTTCGATTAATGTTGTGCTTTCTTTCCTACAAGATGGGTTGGAGCGAAGGCTGTCTCCCTCCACCCTGAAAGTGTACGTCGCAGCAATAGCGGCGTATCACGGTGTAGTGGAAGGTAAATCCTTAGGGAAGCATGACTTAATCGTCAGGTTCCTCAGGGGTGCGAGGAGACTAAATCCTCCTCGTTCTATCTCGCTACCCTCTTGGGACTTAGCCCTGGTGCTCAGAGCACTTCAGGGCCCTCCTTTTGAGCCTTTGCAGTCCGTTGAGTTAAAAATCCTGTCTATGAAGACGGTACTCCTGACTGCATTGGCCTCAATCAAGAGGGTGGGGGACCTGCATGCGCTTTCGGTCAACGAATCGTGCCTAGAATTCGGGCCCGGTAACTCTCATGTCATCCTGAGACCCCGGCCCGGATACGTGCCCAAGGTTCCTACCACTCCCTTTCGGGACCAGGTGGTGAACCTGCAAGCGCTGCCCTCGGAGGAAGCAGACCCAGCCCTGGCTTTGTTATGTCCCGTCCGCGCTCTTCGCGCTTATGTTGACCGGACACAAAGCTTTAGGACCTCAGAGCAGCTCTTCGTCTGTTACGGAGGCCAGCAGAAGGGAAAGGCTGTCTCCAAGCAGAGGTTAGCCCACTGGATAGTGGATGCTATCGTCTTAGCGTACCAATCGCAAGACATGCCTTGCCCGTTTGGGTTGCGAGCACACTCCACTAGGAGTGTTGCTTCCTCCTGGGCGCTGGCTCAAGGTGCCTCGCTGACAGACATATGTAGAGCTGCGGGCTGGGCGACACCTAACACGTTCGCTAGATTTTATAGCCTCCGTGTGGTACCGGTTTCTTCCCGTGTACTCGCCTCCAACGGCCGGTAAACGCGAAGTACCCGTTCCTGTGTCGGCTTGCTACGCCACTCCCGCCTATGGCCGGATACGTGCGTTTATCTCTCCAGTTGTGTTCCCCAGATTGGTGAACCCTGTCAAGCTCCTCCGCCACCCCTGCGGTGTCAAACGTTGCGGCCGTCTGACGCCAGGCCTGCACCCGTATGCTTGTGGAACGTGTGTGTTAGGCTGGGTCCATATGTAGCGGTTCCCTCATGGCGACCCCATATGTGTATTCTCCACGGTTCCAGCTACCCTATCGGCTAGCCCCGTGTCTTTCCCTTGACAGAGCCCGCTCTGTCGTCTCTGGGTGTGTTCTTTCCCCCCTGGGACCAGGTTGGATCCACCCCAGAGACTGCCATATGTAGTTGCTACCCAGTCAGGCTAGTCCATATGAGTATTTCCACCTCTCCTCCTCCGGAGGACGTGGCTCCGCAGCGTACCATCTCCCGAGACGGGCACGCTTTCCCAGCGTTATCCAATAGTCACACTGAGTGGGTCTTGCAGAAACAGCAGTGTCGGACCTCCCTGCCTTAAGCCCTGTCTGCTGCTCTAATGGGAGCACCCAGTGAGCTTAAGCAGGGCGCTGGAAGGGCCAGCACCCTGGCGTTTTTCTAGGGATCCCAATTCGTCGGTCAGTTCCGACGTACGTCGAACGTGACCGACTGAAAGGGAACGTCTCGGTTACGTATGTAACCCTCGTTCCCTGAAGGAGGGAACGGAGACGTACGTCCCGTCGCCAGGCGCTGTGCTTCAGCTGCAGGCCCGAGTCACATCTCGGCTCCTCAGTTGTAAAAGCGGTATGCGTTGTTCACGTCCGTGTTTTATACCCGCGCTGCGGGGCGGTGCGTGAACGGCATGCCAATGTTTATTGGCTTGTTTCTATACACTCGAAGTAGATTGGTCTCTGAAGACAGATCCCAATTCGTCGGTCAGTTCCGACGTACGTCTCCGTTCCCTCCTTCAGGGAACGAGGGTTACATACGTAACCGAGACGATTTCAATCCAATCAAGCATCTGTGGGATGTGCTGAACAAACAAGTCCGATCCATGGAGACCCCCACCTCGCAACTTACAGGACTTAAAGGATCGGCTGCTAACATTTTGGTGCCAGATACCACAGCACACCTTAAGGGGTCTAGTGCAGTCCATCCCTTAACGGGTCAGGGCTGTTTTGGCAGCAAAAAGGGACCAACACAATATTAGGTCATAATGTGAACCCATAATGTATGATAGGTGTATATATATATATATATATATATATATATATATATATTCACTCTAAAAAAAAGGTTCTATATGGCACCAAAAATGGTTCTTGGCTCGTAATCATAGGGGAACCTTTTTAAGTGCTATATAGCACCAATTTTCGTGCTTCAGTGGTTCTTCAGCGGTTCTTCAAAGGTTCTTCACCGGTTCTTTGACTAAGGTGCTATATAGCACCGCTACCATACACAGAACATGTTAAGATGGTGCTATAGCACCAAAAGTGGTTCCTCTATGATTACAACGAAGAACCATTTTTGGTGCCATATAGAACCTTTTTTTTTTAGAGTGTATCTATATATATATATATATATATATATTTTTTTTTTTTTTTTTTTTTTTTTTTTTTGAGCCATTTGACAGTATATAAAAAGATAAACAGATACGGGGTACATCATCATTGAAGACGACAAAGAATAGTTAAATAAAGCAATAAGCCAATAGTGAAGCTTAGGTTTACAGTGATTTTAGAACAGCCAAACCGCAGCTTCACAGGAATTATCGATTTGTTAAAATGGTTACTACTTATTAATGGAAAAGTGTCATAAAATAAACACACTGCAAAAAAAACTGTAATAATTTATTGATAACAGATAATTCTTACGCCAATCAATGTAGTTCTTCAGCAATGTTAAACACAATGTTTGCAAGCACACAGATGCGGTGGCACAGTAATACTGATGTAGTGAGGGTGCAGATGTGTGTTTATAGACTATTTTACAATGGCTTAGAACGCAGCTCAGCCAATCATAATCAAGGACTGGAACTATCCATTTTACATATTAATTAAAAATACTGTAATAAAATGTTGTGTGGTATGTGATGATAGCTCAGTTTTCCTCTTGCACATGGGCTGAAATCTATCTTCTCATCGCGTGTGACACGAGCTAATGAGTGATGTATTGTGATGATTTCCCAGTGTGAGTGGGTGAGGGCTGTGGTGACGTGGGTCAGCTTCCTGTTTAAAACTGTGCCATCTCTCCCTGTCACCGAGCTTCAAGCAGGCCACGTGAACCCTGTCTCCTGTCAGTGTGAGGAGATGACAGGCCCAGCATTCATCACGATTAGGCCTAATTAATAAAGCCTGGAGCGATCATAAAGAGAGATCCAGGCACAGAGTTTAATCTATCCTTTACTAAAAGCACGGCCTGACAGCCGCAGCTGATTTACGCCAGGTATGTGTGCGCAATCGTGTATGTGCGCTGTATAGTGGATATATACGAGGATATGTCACTATATGGGCTCTTTAGCTTGTGATTGAGAGTCCTTGAGCAGGTATCCGCATGCATGCGTGCATATTTGTGTGTGCGCGCATCTGTATGTATATGTGTGTCGGGCCCGGTCGCCTCTTCGTCTGCTGGATATTGACAGTCTTGACAGCACGTTGATTATCAGACCCACAGGAAGCTGAAGCCTGTCGGCCATCAGGTACCTGCGTGAGAGACGAGTCTCCCTTCAGAGTGATGAGACAATCGGGAGAGAGAGAGAATGCGTGCAGGAGAGAGAGAGGGGGGTGGGAGGGAGGTTAAGGGTTGTCATGGCCATCATCATGACAATAAGCTGTCTGGTGTGAAAGAGACAGGCAGGTCTAGGATCAGGATCAGATTAACGATCACACTGACCTCCAGCCGGGCTGCAAGTGAAACAGGACACATTTAAACTCCACACACTGAGAGTTTACATCATTAGATGGTCCTGCGCAGCTTCAAATCAGGCTCAAGAAACACAGATAGTCTTTCACGCTGTGCTGTTTTCATATTAATTAGAGCTAATATTTACAGTATGCTTTCTGTCTCCACTTTAATGAACCTTATATAACGGATAATGGCGAAAGGGATTGAGGTTTAAGATGCAATGCTAATAGTAGGCCTTAAAAATGCTAAATGACTTCAGACCCTGATACAAATATGAGCAATGGGTTGAAGTCACTCTGGTCTTTTCATTTTTAAGAAATTATAAAACTGTAATGTTAAAATGTATTATCTACTTTATTTTCCTGTAACAGTGTAATCATACTCATTAAATATGTATTATTTGTGTTGAGCTAATACAGGATTATATAGGATTTACTAAATAAAGGATTCACTAAAAACATAACAACACTTGTTTACTGTGAATCCTGTTTAATGTTAAAGGGTTATGGTTTATATCTTAAATATAATTTATAATCAAACTATCATAACAGTGTAATTTAACCCCTATGGGTCTGCAGTTTTTGGGGCCCTTTAGAAGATTTGACATGCAAACATTTGTGTTATTTTCAGTTGCTTATAAACATATTAATGACAAAAGTGTCATTACACTGTATTCAGCACAAACTGGGCTACCATAATATGTGAGCAACATGTATGTACATGCTTGTATTTTAGAGAGAATAACAATTATACATGGTTTTTGGAAAAAAAAAGACATTGAAATAAGGCCACAAAACACACAATAGATATGCGTCCACAAGACTTTTGACTAATGGATGTTGTTGCCTAGAGTTTTTGCTTTAATATATTGATTTAAATTTTGTAAGACACTTTTTCTTTACAAAGCCCATATGCAAAGAAGTGTGAATGATCATGAATAATGCTGTGATTCACACCTGAGAGAACAAAATAACCACATAATGAGCCGCATAATGAATGAGCCTTTGAGTCAGGTACGTGAGAGCCAAAGGCACATTACAAAGGCCTATTATATTTAAAATTATTAGAAAATTACTATTTTTAAAAAAAGTCTCATGCTAAAAAAAAATATATAGAACTACACTGAAACTGCTTTTTTTTTTACAAGGATATTGTTATACAAATAACTGAATAATTAGTTATGATTAAGTAAAATATTTGAAACATAATACAATGCATATTATTTCAAAAAGTATAGGGGTGAATTCAGGTTGATTGGGACACTTTTTTCCCAGTCATTTCAATGGCAAACATTTTCTGAATCATTTGATTTTGTAAACTATCCAATACACACAATACTCAAATATCATGTCTGTGAGGCAAGTAGCCTAAACACTGAATTTCATTTATGAGACATGCTCCAGTTCACATGCAAGTGATCGCGCCGGCGCCTCTGTGGCATGATTATTTTTTCCTGCTATAGCCTATTTGCTTCATATTTATTAAATCCAGGCAATTGGCTGATGAAACATTGATTAAAATTAAGATACAATTTATACAAAACGAAATTCACATTAAAGAAAGGCTTTCTACAAAACAAAACTTAATGAAGTGGTCAAAATCATGTCTGACCCACTCCATATCTTTTGACATATTGCGCATCTTATGATGTGTCCTTTTTTACTCATGCTGTTCACTTTTCATAATCAACATAGATGAAATTAAAAAATACCCGTAGGCTATAATATTTAAATATAAATATGAAACAAAATACGTTTTACGTTACAAAACGTTTGCCTGGTACTGTATGTATAGCATCTGAGCAGAAATTTGCGGACAAAAGCTTTATTGATGTGACACTAGGCTATTTTACAGTAAACACTTCCAATCTTTCCAAAACAGGACAGAGAAATGACATTGAAATTGTCTTATGACAAAATGGCTATGACATTTTATGTAGCGTATTTGTTATATTATGTTATATTATAAAGCCTATAAATGTTAATCTGCAGTTTAATGCGTCACACAGACACATGCAGGACTCATATTTAAACAATATTTTGCTGTTTAATATCCACAGACACTAACAGAATAAACTTACCTCACAATCCTCGGCTGGATCTGTTGCTCTTAGATATAAACTGCTTTTCTTCTGAGGTAAATTATTCCAGGATTATTCCTCACCGCGTCTCTAAACAATGTTAAGTACATTTGTCTTTCAAAAAAACAGGGCGTGGCCGCATTAGTGGATAATGAGGTTGATCGCGAACAACTGATGTCTCTCTCTTTTCAAACAGATTACATAAAAAAAGAGTATTTGTTTTCGATTTGATTTACATTATTTAAAACGTGACATTTCAACATTTATTTTGACATGTCTCATGTTTGTGTCAAGTATTCGCTAAGTTACAGTTTCTGAAGAAGATCAGAATGAAATTCCTTGAGAGAGAGGCTGCGGATTGCACATCATGTTTGTTTTCTTTATTTTACAAGAAGCACAACATTTTGTTTTTATTGTGAATGTACACAAATAAAAGAAGAAACTTAAAAGATTATAATGGTGTTCACTTGCCTGAATGACCAAAATCGACAGAGTATTTTGAATCTCTTTCGCACTGATAAGAAAAAGAGCGAGTTGCTCGCGCCGGCACGACCATCGACCTCTAGGGGTTAACTGCTGCTTTCTCACCACTGTCATATTTGTTGTGTGCTTATTTAGTAATTGAGAGGACATAACTAATACTAACACATCTAAACGGTGCTCTCAGCAGCATGGATGGTGCCTGGATGATTGTTAATGGTATATTACTGCAAAGGTATTTCAAACTTCTTTTCACTTCTAAGCAAAGAACAGAACAGAACTTCGCTGTGAGTAGATCGGGGCATTGAATCACATTCAGTCTCTTGTACATTACGTGTGTATAAGTGCGAACCAATTGTGAGTACAGTATCAGCAGGTCGAAGTAATGGGTGTGCTGAAAGGTAGTGGGAGTGCTGAAAGGTAGGTTTAGGGGTTAGTTTCTGTTGCATCATTGTGTAGCTCCGTGTATCTTTCACAAGTAATAAGTTGCTGGCTGCAGTTCACTTAACAGCCACCAGTGTCACTAATAACAAGGATTTCCAGGGCATTTAAAAGTGAAATGCCCAGCAGACAAGCAATATGTCTAAATTATTTATCGGTTAAAACAGTTGATTGCAGCGACTGAGACAAATCAGACACAATTATTTGTCCAATTTAACAAGTAATCTTTAGAACTCACTCTGAAGGTCTATGGACCCATCCCCCCAAAAGGCCCATAAGAGCAAGGAACATAGACAGTAAAATAAATGGACACAGCGACCCCAAAGACTTCACCAAGAAAAAGTGAAGTCAAGTAGAAGCACTCACTTCCTGATGGCTGAGCGTACTGCGCAGCCTCAGACTGAGCCTGACGACGTAGATGTGACTTGAGCAACCTGTCTGACAGTGGCAAGAGTTCTAGTAGTTGTGCAAAGTGAAATCTGAATCACGTTGTTGAAATATTTTGTCCCGTTGCTTTTGGCTCTCTATGGGCTACTCCACATGCTTCACCCTTGACTTTATCGGACTTTATGCCTCCACGTCCCCCCGATTGCCTCATAGACAGTAAAAGATTGCCTGCGAGCTTCTCCTTGGGTATATACGGTAATTTCTCCACTGCGAGCTGAGAGTCGCGTGGTTATGACGCAATCGTTAGCCTATTTTTTACAAATAAGGCTTCTACGGGTCGATAGTGTAAGCTACAAGGTAATGGAGCCTTTTATCCATTGTCGTGTTTCTTTAGAAATAAACAATGGACAAATGGAGTCTTTAAACGCCTCAGATGCAAAGTTATTCGATGTCAAAGTGACACCAAAATGAATGGGAGTCAATGGAATGCTAACAGCAGGTGATGGCTTGGTTAGCAGTGGCTGCCCCTATGGAAGGTCCGCTTTCCGGGTGCTGGGTTACCCCCTGGGCACGGAAGAGGCCTCTGGTTACAGGACACATAGGAACTGATAAGTTTTACGACTTGAAAGAATGTGCAGAGAGCTGTGACACTCAATTATTTTACAAATAAATAATCTTAAATTCATATAGCCTATATATAACCACTTGAGAAATAAAATCATCTCATGATTTGTTTTTTATAGGGTTTGGTATTAATTCAATCTCTGTTGAATTTATGTTTTAGAATTGCATACTATGGTTAACGGAAATCATGTGTATGGCATGTTTGGTGTCTACGAACTTGTAAATTAAAGATCTGAATGATTGTGTATATAATATGTCGATCCTTGTGCATATTAGTATTACAAGAATCTTTAATAGTTCCCTCATCAGCAACCAATCTGCAAATGATCTGTTTGAGACAAAGGGTCGTAAAACTTTCCCTCCAAGAACCTGAATGCAATTGGCTCACTGAATCCAGCAGGCCCAACTCCTCACGGCATGTTCAACTTCCTCAACCTCGAAGGAGTCAAAACAACCATGCAAGTTCACAGTCGTTCCTTCGCTCATCACGGAAGGAAACGATCGCAACTGCAAAACCATTGGACGGAACCATCAAGACTTTCTCCTGTGACCGTATATCTGGATGCCTTCCCGGGCAAATGCAAGTAATGTACTAAGAAATACAAGTCGCTGTGCAGCTAGTAAAACTGTAAACTTCTTTGCTCAGACAAAGGAGCTTATCAGGGATGGTTCTCTCAGGTTTTAGACTCTTTGCATAACTTCATCCATCTGTACTGACCCGGTTCTTCTAACCACTTTAACTTTGCCTCTTGTCATGTATGTTTTGTGTATATGTTTTATGTCTGTTTAATCTTGTCCGTGATTTGGTTATCATAGTTTGTGCACAATATACAGTATGTTTGGTTCTGACTCCCCGCTGCAAACAAATTGTCACATAAATGATTGATCTTGTTATGTGCTCTACTCATTATGAATAATCATAATGAGTTATGAATAATTATTAATATTTCCCCTCTGAGCTAATTCGCTACATGATCAAATAAATAATTTTGTTGTGTTGCACTGCACCCATATCGGTCCAGTGCAGTATCACTGAATATATAATACAATGGGTACTGTTTGCTTTTACTGCTTGTAGAGAGGGTGTTACTGATCATGATGCTTGAGATCTGTGAATGATCATAATTTGTGCATAATCCTGAGTTTTTCCAGATTCTCTGATTCTGATGGAAATATAAAGAACCCCTAAACTCTAGTAATCTTTTGGAAACGGGGCGTTTTAAGCACACAAACAGCACTTAAGCTCAATTTGAAGAAGCAAACACAGATTACAGTTCCATTCAGGGGTGCCAGAACGTGCTACAGAACGAGGAGTTGCTAACTGTCTTACAATGACAGCTGTCAGTGTGAAACCCTTGTCCCAAGATGTTTTTGGACACAGAATATAGCGTACCCCCTCCGATTGATGGCCAAACTTTACTGATGGTTTATGAAGTTTATTACATTGTTTTTCACAGCATAAGAAGTGCGCATTAACATCTCATTCACAAACTCTCTCTCTCTTCGTTGCATTATCATTAACATACACAGCAAATTAGACAAAAACACTCACAGTAAACAAACATATACAGACCGTATGCCTTTTCGGGGGTGCTAATAAACTGTAAACTTTGACCCTGCAAAACAACTCCGATAAACTGCTAACGTTAGCTCTCTCTTTCACTACCCATACACTATAATACCCATCAAAATAGGATTCCCTCCTTAGTAAGACAGATAATGCAGACCTTAAACATATCTAAACTAACAGAAATATAAAAAATACAAAAACAAATTAGACGATAAATCACAATAAAATCTGTGACATGTAGACCTTCGTTTAATGCGTTTTTGACCAACACTGTTAAAGGGTTAGTTCACCCAAAAATGAAAATTCTGTCATTAATTACTTACCCTCATGTCGTTCGACACCCGTAAGACCTCCGTTCATCTTCGGAACAGAAATGAAGATATTTTAGTTGAAATCTGATGGCTCTGAAAGTCCTCCATTGGCACAATGGCACTTTACACTCTCAAGACCCTTAAAAGGTACTAAAGACGTTGTTACAAAGTCCATCTCACTACAGTGGTTCTAAAATAACTTTATGAATCGGCGAGAATAGTTTTTGTGCGCAAAAAAAACCTAAATAACGACTTACATATAGTGATGACGATTTCAAAACAAGGCATCATGAAGCTTCGAAGCATTATGAATGTCCGAGTTCCGGTCGCCGTGCAACTGATACTCAACTGCCATTGGCTCATCTGCGTTCGAGGGGAGGGGCTTACCGATAGGTCAATTGATCAGCGCAGTGTGAACTTATCTGATTGGCTTGAGTAAACGATGAGTGGAGTCTATTTATTTGTTGATTTGTCTGCACATCTTAATACTAGAATTGCTTCAAAATCCACAAATATACATGCAGGGATCTACAAATGCGTAAGAAGCTATTCAGAAATGTGTGCAGCAATTACCGATTGCACAGAAAGCGATTCACAAATGCACAGAAAGGGATTCACAAAATTACAGGAAGTAATTCACAAATGAATGCCAGGCAGAGTTGTGTTTGTGACCTAAAACATTTGTACTGTTGATCTGTTAAAATATATAAGTGTATTTTTAGTTGCAAATCTCAGTTGATTTATTTGTGATTTTTTGTTTTTTTTTATGAAACTCTTTACATTTATTTGTGGATCTTAATCTATTTGTGATTTTGATTCATTGTTTTGAATCTCTTTACATTTATTTGTGAATCTCAATCTATTTATCTGGGATAATGCAACATTTTTAAGCCCATACTGATGTAATAATAAAGCAAAATTGATACCATGCTTAATAACTGCACACACTTTACAATGTGACCTTGTAAATGTATAATTTAAGGTAAAGTGGAAAATGAAATAAGTACAATGCAATAAACGCAGCGTATTGAAGTTATGTATGCACTTTTTTTTTCTTAGTACCCCCTTTTACATGCACACATTGCATGCACACATTCAATCCCATGATGAATAAACATCAATAATGAGTATAAAACCGATGTTCAACATCTAGCTGCTGGAGAACACCCATGCGCTGTACACGTCACACTGAATAAATTCACAGGTCTCACCAGAAGATGGCGTCTGTAGCACTTCCGCTGCGCTCAATGTCCGAATTCATTTACTCGTTATATTAGTAGAATAATGTTGGAAATAGTGAATGAGTGTTGCGATTTCGGATTACAGCCATACTGTGACCATGTCATTTAGTTTCAAGATGGTTGTCCACTCTTACCCTTTCACTTTCTCACACTCTTTATCTTTCATCTTTTCACTCTCTCTCACGTTGGCTAATCACCAGTGCTAACATGATAATGCCATAACTCAGTTGCTGTCCAATCATGTGCAGAGCACTGTGATGAGCAGCAGTTGAGCTGATGATCAGAGGGGGGCAGAGGATGGTCTGAGCTGTGTTAATCAGCAAAGTGCTGAAACCAAGAGTTAAAGATTTTGTGTCAAATGGTCTTGTACTCACAACCCATCCAAGGATAATGTATCAACCCTATCAGAATCCTTCTTCAGGATCAGATGTTCTCCTTAATGGCCATGTTTCTAATAAATATAAGCATACACTCTCTCTCAGAAAAGCTCTCACTGGTATCCTTTCAAAAGGCACTAATATGTAAGTAGTAATGTGGACCTTTTTTAAGTACTAATATGCTCCCATTAGGGGTAAATAAGGTAAAAAGGTGCCACCCAAGTGACAGCTTTTTTTTTTTTTTTTTTATGTATGAGAGTGTTAGGAGTTGGATTCCTTGTACCAGAAACAAGACGACATTTGTGGCATTGTATGCTTCCCTCCTTTTTTATGATTCACAACATTTATTCACAGTGCACGTAATTTCTTGGCACAAAGATGTGTAGCTTGATGGTTTAATCAAAGCGAAACAATGAGCTGATGTTTGATTGGCTGCTGTTACAGAGGGGTCTAATTATGATTGGCTGCTGATATCAGTTTAACAGAGAAGGGCAGGCATTCTGTAATCATCCTCACAGCTGGTCAGCACTTCTTTATCTCCATGTGTCTGTTAGTCTCTGTCCCTCACTGTCTCACTCTTCTCTTCTCTCTGTACTACTGAAGGGTATCAGTCGATATTCCCCTGTTCCTCTCTCTCTCTCTCCCTTTCTCCCTCTCCCTCTCCCTCCATGTCTCTTGGAGCAGGACCCTAGATGAATGATTGCCCGGGCTGAAAGTACATGTTTCTCAAGGACCTCTGATGGGCAGCGGATAATAAAAATGATGTCGCGGCAAGAGGAAGTGTTCTCTTGGCCCCTCCCCTCTCATAATCATGGTCCTCCCGGGCCATTATCCCACCCACCAGCTCCGCCAAGCAGCCTGCCGGGGAGAGCAGCACTCCAGCTGTAGGTAGCATTAATGTTATGAAGAGTGCGTTTGCAACAGGTCAAGGTGGAGTTTGAATGTATGATGAAGAGTAAGTTTGTGTGGTGAGTTTTTCCAGATACATATAGTATATTCCATACAAAGGAATGAAAATGATGAACTGCAGTTCAATGTGTATAGGATGAAAACTATTTATTTTCTCCTAAAATCAGAAAAATGTGTGTCTGTGTGTTATCTGAGGTGAGTGATGTTAATATTTTCATATATTTTATAAATGTAATTTATACCTCTGATAGCAAAGATGAATTTTCAGCATCATTACCCAGTCGTCAGTGACACATGATCCTTCAGAAATCATTCCAATATGCTGATTTGGTGCTCAAGAAACATTTATTATTATTGTGCAGCTTAATATATAATTTTATGGAAACTGGGATATATTTTTTTTTTCAGAATTTATTTGAAAAACATGTTTTGTAACAAAGTCTTCAAGCTCACTTTTAATCAATTGAATGCATCTTGCAGAATAGAAGTATTAATTATTAATTAATTGAGTAGTTTTTCCTTTAAAACTAAATGCAGCAGCGTTTATGTGATAGCTCATTAAAAAATATAATAAACCAAATCTTTATCCTGAGAGAAATCCTGAGAGAAAATACACATGCAGTCCATTGTTGCTTAAGTAATATCCTTGTTAAACTGTATGGTTAGTTTATCGTTGTCAATACTGTTATTTTCAGTGTTGTTTATTAGACCAGTACTTTCACATCCCCTTTGTCTGTTATGAAAAAAAAAAAACAGACTGCATTGAAAAATATATTCAATAAACTCTGCTCAAATCTTTTCATCACTTATCTGCATCTTCCTCATGGTTAGAGGTAACAACAAATTCAAGTGAATATTTGACAATACTGATATTATGGTGGAACGAGGGTTAGTTCCTATATTCAAAATCAAACAAATATATGCCATTATTTGTGTGTAGATATTCAGATTCAGTTCTCAGAAGCAAGAAAAATCCTTTGCATTGGAAGGCAGGGACAGGTCGTTGTGTGGGTGGATAAAGAGAAAATAGAGGACGGGGGGGGACGGGGGTTCCAGGACCACAGAGGATTTGGTTGGCATGATGGAGAGCTTTCCATATGTCAGTGTGGAAACGCAAAATGCTATTTAAATGCACTCCACTGAGGCTGTTTTAAAAAAAGCGCAAACACTGTCACAGTATTTTTGCTTTAAACTTAACATTCTAGTTTGTTTCAGAGTTTCATATTGTTTTTTTTTTATTTATTTAAAATTCCCAACCCACTTATAATGTACAACCCCATTGTGTATCAGGAAAAACAAGATTCACAGCCCAACTAAACCAAAAATCAGGGCCAGGGAAACAAACATTTTAGTTATTAGCATTTTTTTCAATTATGCATAAGACAGATATATGCGCATTAAAAAGATGAAACTCAAATGCTCATTAAATTTACATAGAATGGCATCTAAACAACATGGCACTTGTGCACAAGCTCTTTTAATGGACTCTGATAAAACCGCATTAAAAATCAGGAGCTGGTGTATCTGTGCTCATAGAATCTTTATCTTGCACGATCACCCTTCAAAAGCCAAATTAATATAATTGACTTTTAATTAATCCCCTTGATATTTGCATCAGCACATCTGAGCAACAGGTGTTCTGTTTTGAGCCTGTGCATTATTTAAAGCATATTAAAGCAGCGGGTGATTAAGGTGCTCACATCTACGTGCTAATGTCAAATAAAGGTGGTAAAAGTGACAGCCTGTTGTGTTTTTCTTTCTTATTTATTGTTTCATTCCTTTTGTCTCAGTGCTTTCCAGGAGACCTTGGATGATGCTTTGAAATATTGATTCTGTTAGTAAGAACCTAATGTTGAATGAATTAGCCTACTAGTTGTTCCAATCACTTAAACAATAGACAAAGATTCCCCTCGCATTTGCTCACTAGAAATTCCCAGAATTCACCGTAAAAAACAGTAAGCATTGGCTGCTCACTACTGAATGTGTGTAAGAATTTTTTTCTGTATTTATTGTACTTCATATATTATGAAAGTCTTTAAATGTATGTACATTAAGCATGTGTAGCATGTAGCTTATAGGCTGTGGTATTTTATCGCAAAAGCCTGTAATTGAGTCATCAGTGTCTCATTGTTTAGTGGATCAAGGCTTTGCATGTGTCTGAATTCATGTTTACGATATACCAAAGCACAACATAGGAAACCAAGGAGTGGAATGAAACAGTATTTGTTTCAGTGTCTTAAACTCTATTGCTTCGGATGTGTTACCATGCCAACAAGGTCATCAGTGTTAAAAGCATCCGCGAGCAGCACTTTGGCTGTGATTGACAAGTGAGGGTCAAAAAGTCAATGTTATTATGTTATCAGGGGGGTTAATATAAATACCTCAACTCAACGGTGGAAGCAGACAGAACGGAAATCCTAATATCGCACTCACAAGTGGCTAGAGCGCTGGTGTCATAGAGCGCTATATAAGTTGTCCGAATGCATTTGTATCTTCACTGTTGGTCTGTGGAGGTGATGTCACAGATGGCAGAATGAGAGAGGAGAAAGTGAGAGAGAAAGGTAGAGTCGTGCTTTGATAGGCACGTCTCATTTCTTTGCCGACAGCTTTGTCAATAGCCCTAGGACGCCTACCTCTCCCCCTCCCCTCCCTGTGATTGACAGCCAGCAGGTGGCGGCTGAATGGAGTTGTCAGGAATGCTGCTGATCAGCCGCACGTTGCTGTTAACGATGGAGGAGCGGCCCGGCGCGGCTGCCCAAGGTGATCTCTTCTTTTACGAGCGACAGACGCCCGCTGTGTATCCCCACCTCACCACAGGGTTCCAGTCTAACACTGCCATTCATATCTAAGAAAGAGAGCGTCTAGCTCTCCTTCATAGGACAGAAGGACTTGCGCTGTCTCATAACACTGTTACATGATGAGAAATGAAGGAGACATTATCGGTTTAGACACTCTCTATAAGCAGAGAGAAAAAGGTTAGAAGCGAAGTGTGTCATTTTGGTGCCCCCAGTGGCGGCAAATTGAACTGCAAACATCATAATTATATTCAAACAGGTTTCCCAAATAGTCTATCATAATTTGTATAAACAGCTCCACCCCAAATTTCTAAAAATTGGAATTTAAGAAATATAAGTACTTCAACATTAAAAAAAAGAAAATAAGAAGAAAAGTTCCGTTCTTATGACGTAAGTAGGCCTATGTATATCAGGGCCGTAACCACCATAGACATTGAGGGGGACAAGTCCCCCCCCAATAATTAGAAATGGCCAAATTGTCCCCCCCAATATTTGAAATTCTTGCACTGCTCTGCTGCACTTCATTATGCAGCGCTCTGTATGTTGTTGTTAGGATGACACAAAGGTTTAAAAGTTACATTTTAGTCTGGTTTGTCTCAGTGGTCTAACAGTGCTCGTCAATGTCAAAATGATTGAGATGGCCAATCAAATCAAAGTAGGCGGGGTTCACGTTCTCTTTTGGCTTCACACACACAGACATAGACACAGTCAAACCAACATTCAATGTTTTCTCACATTATCACAGTTTATTTGCTATAGTTTAGAAAATGGTAATAAAATATGACAAGAACTGTGTCAGAACAAATTCTTCTTGATAATGTCAGATAACTCTGATGGAAAGGTATGCAATGGATTACAATCAACCAATCAGCTGTTAAATTTAAGTAAACAATTAGATAATACCAATTTCGGTCAAAAAATTACCAAGCAATGCTTAATTTTGTTCAGTGGTGTAAAAGGTCGCATTAGCAATTAAAGAAAAATCACTTAAGCAAAACATTGTCAGGTCAAAGTTTCTGAATAATTTTGGTCACAAATTTTTATCAATTTTAAAAATTGTTTACGGTCACAGTTTACGTTATTTTGCTATCCTCACTTACATAAATTAACTATAGTGTCCTGCACCCACTAGTAAAAAAAATTATATCTGGTGTCTGAATAATTTTTGGTTTGACTGTAATATATATATATATATATATATATATATATATATATATATATATATATATATATATATATATATATATATATATATATATATATATATATATATATATATATATATATATAATATGAGCTGATTGGTGGAAATGAAGAAGGTGCTTCCAATATACAGTGTGACATCTGCATTTATAGCGTAAGTTTAATTTATTATAAATCTGTCTTTATGTAAAAGCCTTTTTTGTTTTATAGACAGTCTTAGCATGTTCATATGGCTTTGACCTTGTTGGGGGACCTGAAAAGAACGAAATAATAATTTAAACATGAATATCAAAATATTTGAAATTTCATTTTTAAGAAGAAAAACTAAGTATCTTCGTATGACAGGAAAACCGTTAACTTAAATGGAATGTAACCACTTAAGGTCAAAGGTGAAATCTTTTTCCTATCCTGGTCTACTTTGATCTGAAAGATGCAATAAATAATACATCTAAAGCTGCATAATGGAAATGGAAAATATATTTGGTTAATTTTAAACCATGGAATGTCATTCCTTTGACCTTTGACCTTGTCAGGGACCTGAAAAGAACAAAACAGCCATTGTGATATGAGGGACTGAGATGTGCACACATTAACAAATTACTTGAGCGAAAACAATCAAGCATCTGTATCTTTCGTCATTAGACACAATCTTTGTTTTTATCTCTCAATTAAACAGCTTTTTTCTTCTTCTTTTTTTTTGATAATGACAATGAGTTTAGCTGAAGATGTCTGCTTCTGTTAAATGTGTTAACTTGTGTCTAAATGAGTGCATAATTACATATTAATTAGCGGTACTTAAGCACGTGTTTAAGTTACATCTGTTTTAATTACCTTGGCTAATCATATGATAGCAGATTTTTCTTGCACTGTATGCAAATGGGAGTCTCTTCCTGTCTACTGAGAGTTTTTTCCTGATTAGCAAGACACCTTGAATCCTACTGCAAATTAATTTACTTAAAGAAGCCTAGATCTCTACAACTTACTAATACCATATTCAACCGGTAAGAGCCATACATGTCTTAGGCCAACAAAGGGCTGTAATTATGCAAGTTTCTCCCCAATGCCCGTCAACAGACTTCCTACTTTTTCATGAAATGGTCATTATCACAGACAGAAATAGGTATATAAATTCAGTGTTAATGAAAATGTCAATTAGCAGTCTGTGCTGTCAGGTGATGCTACTTTGGCCCTGCACACAGTTCCCAAAATCCACAGCTCTGAAGAATGACAACCCTCCATACACACACACACACACATTCAGACTCGCCTCATTCAGACAGCTGCTTAGAGGTGACACATTCTCCATCTCTTGTCCGCCTACAGACTCTCTGTTTATATTAAGTCGAGAGAATAGTCTGATTATGTCAAACACTTATGTACGTTCACAGGGGACTAACACAAAACAATAATTTCTAAATGAAATAAAATAACTTTAAATAAATAAATCAATAAATAAGCACACATACTAGATTAAAAATTATTTGATGTATATTATCTGGCAATCTATCCCAACATTTTTTTTTTTTTGTAGATTCGCAAAGACAGACATCATTAGTCACTTTCTTTCAAAGAAATCACATGTTCAGGTCATTAATCAAAATGAGACGGGCAGCCGCGGAGGGGACAGAACATGATATCTAACATATATTACCCAAGGCTCAGATCAGTCTAACCCTCATCAACGCACTGACATTAGACCCAAATCACCAAAAATAGAAAAAAGAACATGATTACCATTACTGATCCCACTTACTGGCTTCTCAAAATCCGATAGAGAAAATAAATGCTTGAATCCTCCAAACACACACACACACGCAGACACCTTCAAACAAACATCTGTGGCGGAGAACGAAATGGCAGGAATAAAACGGACAGATTTGCACCAAAACGTCAATAAAAGGAGGATGTATTAAAAGCACATTTGAAATTCTTAACAGCACCAGGCCTCGTTTGGAGAAGTCTGGGTCCTGCACTTTTAAAAGCATGGGACATAAATCAATTTTGGTGGCTGCTCATACTGAGACCTCAATAAAAATGAATAGATGAATGTTGCTCACCCTGGACACATTTTTCAAGTCCCTGAGCCATTCTGTAGCCATAATTATGATTTTGATTGCTCCTGACCACTTAGCACATAAGGAGTAGAGGAATGAGCTTGAGTTTCTATGAAATCACAACTACGTTTTTCATGTCCGCAAATCACAGCTTTACGTTAAAGTGGGCGCGTCACCTAAAAATGATTTTATTTGTGTGACAAATAAGTATTTAACATGCAGTAAACAAAAAATGATCGACACAACTGTGACAAGAGAGGGCATGATTTATCTTTACAGCTATTCTTGCTCTCTCTCTCCTCTTCTCTTCCTCTTTCTGGTCAATAACCCATCAGACAGATGACAGGTGGAATTGTCTGTTGACTCTTTAAGTGATTGGAGCCCTTCAGCACCGTCCGCACACCCCGAACGGAGCCTTAATGATGGACACCTGCGCAATTTCACACAAGCTGGTCGATGTGGAAAAGGGAACAGAGTAAACACATCTATACAGTCACAACTCAACTGCCCCTTTAAAGACACTCTCGTAACACTCCACTAACAACGCTGAGGCATTTCATTTGCCACTCGCCTGTGTTACACCACACAGTATTCGACGGATCTGTTTATTAAGCTTTGTTTTTTACCGCTAGTGTGGAATCCTTGCGTATTAATGGGGTGTAATTATAAATCTCAGACTGCTGTTCCCCAGTGCAGTATACAGACTGCATGCCAGTGAAGCCACAAACTGCAGCATTCTACCCCATTACATCTGCAATGATTAGAAATGGAGGAGAACATCTGGCGTCTGCGCTGTGATAGAAAAGAGCATTCTGTCCTTTAATGGATATCTGCAGGCCAAACAGATCTTATATTTTATCTAGCAGAGTTAACTCTTCACACGCCAGCTGCTCGGCTAAGTACAAAAAGGCTGGAAAAAGGGAACGAGTGGCGTTCTCTTTAATTATGCTGTCGTTTTATAGGGTCCAGAGCACATGCGCCACGGGGGTGACATTTTGGGCATCTGAAAAACAAGAAATGCAGATAATTATTTAACATTATACATGGAGCGTTGCGATAAACGTCTGGATTTGGTTTTAGCTTCAGCTTAATATGCCTGTTTATGGGTCCCATCTTAATAATTTTTTTTGGAAATACCCAGTGTGCATGCACAATACAATTAAACATTTTCACCTTAGAAACATATGGAGAACTTCTGTGTTTTAGACTCAACATTTAGTATCAATGGTGGTGTCTCCTCCGGTCCATTAGTTCAGTATGGTCGAGTGAGCATGTTTTGTGGTCTCTCTTGCTGGTGTAATCTGAGCATGCTCAGACTGTGCTCACCAAAACAAATGCTGCTAGACTGTTTGAGAATATTTTCAGCGCTGAAAAAGCAGAGATCTTCTGAATTTAGACTCAAAACCATCTGTACAAAGACACACAGAAAAGCCTATTTGTAAGTAATTATGTGAAGTGTAATGCAAGACGGTCATAAACCACACCTGATTTTTGCGATGGATATCACACTAACACCTCACGTGTAGTTCTAGAGCTCTGATATTATCTTTGCAACCACAACCGGCGCATGAATATTACGTGATGGCTGCCATATGAATGAATCGGTTTTTTTGGGGGTCTTACTGGCGCTAATTATGGCGAGCTGATGAAAGTCTACCTATAAAACGAAGGCGCCTTAATGAACATGAGCGGTAATTAAACAGGCTAGTAACACGACCCTCTCCTGCTGAGGGAGTTACAATAATGACAGGGGAGCGTGGATATGGAAAATGGCCGTCTTTGCCTGCAATTCGTAAAAAATAATATAATTGGGCGACCGCAGGCTCAAATGATGGCCTTTGCCAACTCCTGACAAAACAGGCATAATTAAGAGCTTGCAGCCTCAGGAGGGGCCGGCAGGGGCTGATCTCTGAACAGCAGTGGAGGATTAGAGCAATGAGAGACCTGCCCCTACACCAACACTAACATCACAGATCACATGTTTAAACTCACAGAGCTGGGGTGAATACAGATGCATGAGGTCATGTTAAGATGAGAACGTTGAACACTGTATGCAATGTATATAATATTTAAATAAAAAAAATTAAACGGAAACCATGAAAAGAAATCCCATGAACCATTCAGTCTTTTAGAGTTTCTGTCACACTTTTTGAAATATTTAATATATTGTCCATTTCATCTATCTGTACATAAATGTATTGCAAAAAAAAAAAAGCATTATATATTGACATTATCAATTTTAAGAATTTTTTTTTTATACATTACAAAGTCTAAAAGAAGATTTCCGAAACACTACAAATTCTGACAGACACAGCTGGCAGCCTTATTCATACGTTTAAAATGTGTTGTACCAGAAAACCTTTGAGGGTGTTGAAGAAAAAGCACAATGTCATTAAGGGGAATCAAATGTTTGATCAGAGCAACTGAGATAAATCCTCAATTTACTGCCAAAGATTGCAAGATGACGATGAAAGGAGGGAAAAACATTTCAATGAAGAGTATAAGAAGAACACTAGGCAAGCATGGACTTCGGTTGGGACATCTTGCCGAATGCCACTCTTGACCAAGAAGAACATAAAAGACCAAATTAAATAAATTGGATAGACCTGTGTAGTTCTGGAAGACTGTTTTATGAGTGATGTGAACACACTGGAACTTTTTGGACCCATGGATCAGCGGTATGTCTGGTGAGAAAAAGGCAAAGCTTATGAGCAGAAGAACACAATTTTCATGGTCAAACATGAAGGTGGTCCAATCTTTTTTTTGTTTTACACTTTTAAAAGTGCTTTGCTGTTGCAGGTCGTGGAAATCTTGACCGTATTAAGGGCTTCATGAATTATTTGAAGTATCAAGCCATTTTGGCCATTCTTTAAAGCCATCAAGCAAAGATGGTGATGTCTTTGGTGTAGAGACTGGAGCTTGATGATCAATGGACTTTCCTGAAGGACAGCCATTCCAAAGTATACATCCAAATCTACTTAAGCTTGGTTCAGGGATCATTCGTAGAATGATTTAGAGTGGCCTGTACTGTCTTCAGATATAAATCTCATTGAAAATATTTGGTGAAATTTGAAGAAAGCAGTGGTAACATGAAAACCAAAGATTATCAGTAATCTGGAAGCTTTTTCAAGTGAGGAATATAGGCCAAGATTGCAGTAGAGAGGTAACAGAAGCTTCTAAGCACTTACAGGCAGTTTTTATTGACTGTTATAAAGAATAAAAGGTTCTGGACTTTTGGGGGGGCTTAATAATTTTGTACCTGAATGTTTAGAGTCAATTTGATTCTGTCAATTGAATCACTCAAAATCACTCAAATGTGTATTAATAAAAGTTCTATAATAGTTTGCCTTTGTTGAATTGTTTTCATAAAATGTTGTTCTTTGCATGTCATAGATAAAGTGTACAATATATTAACTATTTCAAAAAGAGAAACAGAAACCATGAAATAAAAAACATATAACGCTTCATAAATAATGATAATACACACAGTGTATAATGAAGAACATATGTTTTTCTTTTTTTTCACGAGAAAGAGAGACAGAAAAGATGAAAATGAAAACAGTCCACAAATGACACCGTTTGTTTTCTGTTTTACTTTGTGATTGACGTCAAGGATCAAATCCCTCTGTGATTTAAGTACGTGTTGACTTCACTTACTGTGAAACTTCGGTTTATTTGAAAGAGCCAGAATCATAACATTCACCTTTGTTGTGAATATCCACCTCCTTGTTTTTTAGAATGACCTATAAATTAATAAAATATGACTGGAAGGTTTTATTAGTTGTGATGCAGACCTCCCAACTTTGTGCGAGGAGAGGGAAAATATGAAGGGTTATAGAGCGAACAATCTCTCGATAATTAACAGGAGGATAAACAAAACATAAATTTGGATATTGCGTTTATTTGGACTACCACTCAGAACCACGCAATTTTAATTAAAAGATAAATCTATGTGACACTCTGCCTCAGAGTTAATTATTCAGTGTTGTATAATAAAAATAAAGCCTATTAAACATGCCACACACTGTATTTCTCCATTAACAGTAAAACGAGCATGCATTGGGGACGTTTTAGATTCAAGGGCTGTGTGTTGTGTTTCCTCCTGTTTTTCCATCCCTTTCAGCTCTGGGTTATCTTATGTGTTTTCTAGGAGAAATATAGGGTATATGTGACACACACTCTAAAAAAAAAAGGTTCTATATGGCACCAAAAATTATTCTTCGTCGTAATCATAGAGAAACCACTTTTGGTGCTATATAGCAGCATATCTTAACATGTTCTGTATATGGTAGCGGTGCTATATAGCACCTTAGTCAAAGAACCGGTGAAGAACTACGTTGCAGACACGAGGTGATGGTTATGGATGAATGACACAATAATGGGCCTCAGGATCTCGTTACGGTATCTCTGTGCATTCAAAATGCCATCAATAAAATGCACCTGTGTTCATTGTCCATAACATACGCCTGTCCATGCCATTACCCCACCGCTACCATGGGCCACTTGATCCACAACGTTGACATCAGCAAACCGCTCACCCACACGACGCCATACACGCTGTCTGCCATCTGCCCAGTACAGTGAAAACCGGGATTCATCTGTCAAGAGAACACTTCTCCAAAGTGCCAGACACCATCGCATGAGAGCATTTGCCCACTCAAGTCAGTTATGATGAACTGCAGTCAGGTCGAGACCCTGATGAGGACGACGAGCATGCAGATGAGCTTCCCTGAGACGGTTTCTGACATTTTGTGCAGAAATTCTTTGGTTATGCAAACTGATTGTTGCAGCAGCTGTTCCGGTGGCTGGTCTCAGACGATCTTGGAGGTGAAGATACTGAATGTGGAGGTCCTGGGCTGGTGTGGTTATATGAGGTCTAATGTTGTGAGGCGCGGTTGGATGTACTACCAAATTCTCTGAAACGCCTTTGGAGATGGCTTATGGTAGAGAAATGAACATTCAACTCACGGGCAAAAGCTCTGGTGGACATTCCTGCAGTCAGCATGTGAATTGCACACTCCCTCAAAACTTGCGACATCTGTGGCATTGTGCTGTGTGATAAAACTGCCCATTTTAGAGTGGTCTTTTATTGTGGCCAGCCTAAGGCACACCTGTGCAATAATCATGCTGTCTAATCAGCATGTTGATATGCCACACCTGTGAGGTGGATGGATTATCTTGGCAAAGGAGAAGTGCTCACTAACACAGATTTAGACAGATTTGTGAACAATATTTTAGAGAAATAGGCCTTTTGTGTACATAGAAAAAGTCTTAAATCTTTCAGCTCATGAAAAATGGGGGGGAAAACAAAAGTGTTGCATTTATAATTTTGCTCAGTATATATATATATATATATATATATATATATATATATATATATATATATATATATATATATATATATATATATATATATATATATATATATATATATATATATATATATATATATATATATATATATATATTATATATATATATATATATATATATATATGTATATTATATATATATATATATATATATATATATATATATATATATATATGTATATATATATATATATATATATATATATATATAATATATATATATATATATATATATATGTATATATATATATATATATATATATATATATATATATATATATATATATATATATGTATATGTATATAAATATATATATATATATATATATATATATATATATATATATATATATATATATATATATATATATATATATATATATATATATGTATATGTATATAAATATATATATATATATATATATGTATATATATATATATATATATATATATATATATATATATATATATATATATATATATATATATATATATATAAATATATATATATATATATGTATATATATATATATATATATATATATATATATATATATATATATATATATATATATATATATATATGTATATGTATATATATATATATATGTATATGTATATATATATATATATGTATATGTATATAAATATATATATATATATATGTATATATATATATATATATATATATATATATATATATGTATATAAATATATATATATATATATGTATATAAATCCAGTGACACACAGAGAGAAGGTATAAAGGCATGTATGTCAGAGTGTTACATTTTAACGCTCATATGTTTGCATGTGTCCTGTGTTGATGACTCTGCGAGTCTCAGTGTTACAGGTGGTGCTCATTACGGTTTATGAAAGCCATTTGATTTCATTTAGTGCTGTTCACGGCTCTCTTTGGTGCCACACATCAACAGACTATTTTTTCAGTTTCACTATCCGTAAATGTTATAGCCAACAGTAGCAGCCATGAAGGAATGTTTTTAATGGAATGGTTTTAAAGCTGTGGTTTTCTGCAAATGCGTCGTTTTCCTTTTTTTATGCAGTGGTCTGTGCATCTTTATTCAAAAGAATTATCAGCAAAAGGTCTTACTGTTAAAGGACTTGTGTACATTTAACATATGCACACATTTCAATATTACAAAACAAAAATGCTTGCACACTGAAAGCATTTCTAATGATCACAGCTTTCAAGACAATAAACACTGCTTCCAAAAAAGGACATTGAAATGAATAAACTAAGAAAAGACACAAATGATTGAGACAAAGTCGTTGTTTTAAGAGGTAGAGGTTTTATTGCGTAAAACACTGGATAAAACTGTACTGCTTCAAAGACATTAGAACTTCTAAACAGCAGAAAGAAAATAGCCATTGCTGAAATAAAAACAACTTCTTCATAGTTCATCAGAATACTTTTTTTCTCTTCTTTTGTCAAACAGATGTATGACAATAAATAATGACCAGGAATAATCCTTAAATACAATAACAAGTCATCTACTTGTTAAAAGCATATGAGTAGCAATATAATCCTCTAGCCTCCTCTGCAAATCCTCTGATATAGAAATATTCTTCATTTAGGAATGTTGGAAAGTATAATGTTCATGAACACATACAATATAATATCATAGAGAGAAAGAAAATTGTTATTTTCTGTTTTTTGTTTTCCCCCCCAAGAAGCACAATAGCGTAGAGCTCTAAAATATTGATATGACTGTACCAGTGAAAATGACATGGTTACAGATTGTTATTGTGGAATAATAATAATAATACAATGGCTTGTGTGCAATGCAATGTGTGTAGTGTAATGTAATGCAGTGTGTGTGTGTGTGTGTGTGTGTGTGTGTGTGTGTGTGTGTGTGTGTGTGTGTGTGTGTGTGTGTGTGTGTGTGTGTGTGTGTGTGTGTGTGTGTGTGTGTGTGTGTGTGTGTGTGTGTGTGTGTGTGTGTGTGTGTGTGTGTGTGTGTGTGTGTGTGTGTGTGAGGGTGATAACGTGAACACAATAGCACCTGAACTTATGGGATGGACAATCACTATACAAAGAAAAAAGTCTTCCAGTGTCACTAAAATAATTATTGCCTGTCTCAGAGCTCCAAACATGATCCAGTAGGTCAGATTTACTAGAAAAAGCGAAGAAAAGATGCTATGAATGGAATGTATTTTTTGCCTTTCTTTTTTCTCTTTTTTTAAAAGTTTATTTACTCTAATAAACTTATGTTGGAGTGCGCACACTTACACCCACACACAAGAAAAGCAAGCGACTGACAGTCACCAGAAAACACAGTAGTGCGATGAAACCTCTAAAGCTCAATGCAGTCAGAGAGTATGTATTTCATTTCAAACATTGCCCCTCTAGTAGAGCTCATACAAATAGTTGTATTCAATTTATCAACTCGATTTAAGGCAGTGAGAACTATCTTAATAAAAAGAAGAAGAAGAAGAAGAAAAAAGAACAGCAACAAAGAACAGACCAAAAATAAAATACTTAAGTATCTTTTTGTGTCATGGTGAATTAAAGAACCATTGCTTGGAACCTATACAGTTTGTCTAAACTTGTAAAATCTCTATGCACCACTTCTAGACCACTTCTATCAATTTCAACTTCTCTCTATCTTTCCCTCTTTTTCTCTGGAGATGTTGTGGTCTTAGGGCTCTGATAAGGGTTTATGTTTTTATTTACTGCTTAGTGAGGAGTGTGGCGGGTATTTGTGAGTCCTCTAAACTCCTCCCGGCGTGAATAGAGCAGCCGTAAGGCCCTGGGGTTTAAGTGCTGAGCTTCCCTGTGCTGAGCGGGAAGATATTGACTTTCTTAAAGTCTGGATCATTTCTGTTTATCACAAAACATTAATATCCACCCCTCCAACCAACCCCCCATCACCCTTGCATCTCTAACCCTCTACCATACTTATTTACCTTCTAACCCCTTCTAGCCTTCAATAAAAGGAAGTACAATGAAAGTTGATACACTTTATTTTGTTCTTTAAGAGGCTTGATTTCATAGGATTCAAACTGCCTGTATTGTTAATCTCTTTTAGAAGGGGAAGATTCAGGACAACAAATACACACACACACACACACACACTCACAAAAAAAATGGGGCCATGATGATTCATGGCATTAAAAATATTCAAACATAAAAAAGTAAAGATTATTAGGGAATTCAAAACATAAAAAAAAAAAAAACCCATAAATGCCATCCTGAAGTTTAGATTACAGACATGTAGCAGAGAAGTGATTATATATATACTTCATATATACAGTGCCTTCATAGTGCTGCTTTCTCAAGAGCTCTATAAAGAGGGTAGTCCCGCTGCGGGTCAGTAAACCCCACAAAAGCGCTACGGTTCCTTCATATTATTTCCAAGTCACACTTAACAAATAACAAATTCACCTTCTTGGTTACCACCAGTTAGAAGGGAAGCAGCACCTTCTTCAAGAACAACAAAATTACTATTTTTTATCTTTAAGAAGTGTTGAATGGAAATAAAGCACATTTAATGTGTCTTCGCCATTCTGTTTTGTCACTTCAAGTGACATACAAATTACATCCTAAAACTGCACAACAATGAAAAAAAGTAAAATCTAGCCACTGATTATTATACAATGCTATTGGCCGTCATGGATTTATTGTTTATTTTTACTTCATAGTAGAAATGCAAGGAGGAAGGGAGGGAATGAGGGAGGCTGATAGGAAGTGCTACTAGTCGTCGTCTGACCCTTCTGCGGCCCAGCTGTACAGGCGACTAAGGTTTCTCTTGACGTGTTCTGAAAGAGTGAGGAGAGGCGAGATGGGGGGGGGTGAATGGAAGCAGCGTGAGAGGGGGGTTGAATTGATTTCCTCTGTGATGACAGCTCCAGTCAGGCTGGCACCAAACGGCCCAACCCCCCCATTTCACCATCCACATCTCTCTGTCCGCTCACTCCATCCCTGTGCGTCAATGGCGCTGGGCAAATGGCCACTGGCGGTGTCATGTTCTTGAAGGGTGTGCTCAACAGCTCCCCTCCATCTTTCTTTCCCTTACAACTGTCGCGAAATCGTTGGCGCGGATCGTTTTTCTGATAAAAGCATTATTTTTGGGACAAAAGACACTCGGAGGAATTTAATGACAGTCTTTTTTTTAACATTGTCATTTTTTTCCTCTCTTCAGTAATGTCTCTTCAATGCCCAGTTCAGGCAACTCTAATAAGAGGCATGTATTTAGTTTCAGACTCATCAGAAATATGGTTCAGGTTTCTCTACTCCATAATCTCTATCCTGTGCTTCACAGAACATAACTGAGGCCAAAGTGTTTCGATTTGGGAGTTTATGATCCCCAACTTATGGAATATTAGTTTTTTTTTTAGTATTTTGAATGTCTTCATGTTTCTTTTAGAATGATGCAGTGGGAATGCTTGTATGATGTGATGTCATTATCACTTCAAATCTCTGAAGGTCCTTAGAAATCCATGTATCAAGTTTTACTCCGCTTCACTCGAGAGAACGAGGAGTATCACCAAAAATACCTTCTCCTGTGTTCACCTGACAGGAAGAGGGAAGACTCCCATCCTCCGAGTTCCCAGAGACATCAGAGTCTATGCGAGAGCGCTTGAAGCGTCGGTCCGGGTACTGGCTGTTGTCAAAGGGCATGCGGTGAACACACAGCACGTGGGTCTTCAGGTTGCCTTTCTGAGAGGCGCTGTAAGGGCAGTAGCGGCACTGGAACGGCCTCTGACCTCCATGACCTGGGAAAGAAATCAGCAACATTATCATCCTGTACACTGTCAATATCAAAAGAATTCAACATTTTGTGCCTGGTTTTATTCAGAAGGCCCACATAACACTTGTGTGTAGTATTTGTAAGGTACTCCACTACAATCACCACAAGATGGAAGTTTAATCTTCTGATTCATCAGTGTGTATCAAAAGCATTTCCTGGATCCGACTGTGGACAATATCTGCTCTTCAGGTGAAGACGTTTCCTTTGTGCATTATCTTAGAGAACTTTGAAAGTGCTCTTTTCAACTTAGAGCAAGTACAACTGTTTAAGAGATTGGATCTGATCATCGGTGCATTGTACACAATGACCCTTAATAGCCCACACAAGTCTGTTTGAGGAATGCAGATTACGTGCCTATCATATCTGGCTCTCTTATCGGGCCCATCCACTTAGAGCAAAGCCAGGCACTTTCAGCTACGCATACTTTAGAACATTAATAACAGTACATTTGCTCTCCATTTTTCTCAATTCAATTTGAAAAGCACTAAATCAAATTAACATGGCGGTTTAAAATAGCAGCCGCGTTGGTGTGGAGAATTTAAAGCGGCTGCATTAAAGGTGTAGCCGCAACGTAACGTGAAAAATGTACGCATCCCCAAAGTAAGTGTGCGTACCGTCGACTGCTTGCATATGCGTGTGTGGCTCAAAAAAGAACGATTCATAAGCACTTTGTGTTTGGCTTTGGAGTCTCAGCGGCTTTCGAATACTACAATGTATGCTGAGGCCTCGGTACAAAGGGGATTGCTACAAGTTTTAGAGCTTTCGATGTTCCAGTTGTCTGATAAGCAAGCCGGCAACACACAATCCCGGCCGCTTCATTCATACGCACTTTAATTTCACACTCCCTTACATTGCGCTAAGTCTGAGAGGCAGCATATTCTCATGCCACCAGTGTCACCAACTGTAAATCAGCTTTCTTTCTTTTTTTCTTCTCCTCTCTTTTCTTCTCCCCTATCTTGTCTCTTTCCCTGAAGCGGCGACTGTTTAGGGAAACGCAGAGGGAGCTGGGCGTTGTCACAGATTGGTCCAACTGGCTATGGAATGGGGCGATTTTCAATCCCATTTAAAAAAGTGAATCTACATATTCTGTATATGGGATAAACAGAATAAATACAGAAATTCATAGGAATATTATGAGGAGAGCACCGTGCTCACTTTGGCTGTGACAGGATTGCAGGTAAATGATTAACAGGGCTCAGAGATAAACAAAATATGGGAAAAAACCCTATTGACATGTAACCTCTGTCACAGCTCTCGGTATTCATCCAAAAAGCTTCTTCAGGCTTCTCTTTTCAAAGTGAGATAATACTGCCCCTTCAGGGTGCCTATTTGGTGGTCAAAATAATTGGCAAGAATGAATCATATATATTTCGAGGGATGTTCTGTGGCAGGGCACATTTTTCTTATATCAAAAAGAGCATACACATTGAGTCCCCTCTCAAAATGTTTCCCACAATAGTTGCCCCAATTACTTAAAAACAAATTGCGGCAATTTCTGCTATAGTTCCTAAATGGCGAAAGAATAGGGGACCGGACTGGAGATTTTATGTACAAATATTACAGTGTGCCAGTGTGTGTGCCATGCTAGTACACTACAATGTTTGTTTTTTGAGTGGTGATAGCAAAGCATGATAACATTTTCATCTCTCTTTCTTATTTTAGCACCTTCAATATTTAAAACATAACACAAATATTAACATGTATGTGTATATTATAGCAAACATTAAAAATCTATTTGTAAAAACAGAGGGGGGTAATAATGGGTTAAATATGGTCTCTAATGTCTTTACAAAAGTTTACAGTAAGGGATGGGGTTATATAGGGTGTGCTCCTTATTATTAGTTAATGAGAAATATATGAGTACAAGCATGTGTTTACACTGGGGGACAATTGTCCCCAGACATTCATTAAATCTGACAAAACCTCTCATTTGGGGACATCCAGGGACAATAAAGGTAAACATTTTTTATAATTAAAGTAAATAATTTTCTAAAAAATGCTACGCTTACTCTTAATTAAAAAAAACCTAAGTCCAAGATATGTCTTCATAGGTAAACATCTACAGTATGTGTGTAGCATAATCATGAATTTCAGCAGCATATCTTTCTTGTTCCCTCTTTCTTTTGCTCATTCTTCTTTTCAAAGCTCTCCAGTGATTCACATCTACAGCAACTGAGGTGCCAAATAACATGAACTAGTATGAAGAATTTTATTTCTCCATTTTCTCTCTCTTTTTCTCCAGTGTTCGTCAATCCTTTCCACATTTTTTTCATTCCGTTTCCCGAAACCGTGAGTCCTGTGTGAGTAAAAATTCCAATGTACTTGTTACCAATGGCCAATAAATCTTTTTGAATGCTTCGTGGCCAAAAACCACACATGAACACATTTGCACCTCTATACATACACAGCTTTGCAAAACAACATATGGATATGACAGGTGATTTTTATCTCCCCCACCACCTTCCCTTGGCCTTTTTTTTTCTTACCCCTTTCCATCATTTTCTAACATTGTCTCAAAATAGAGAGAGAAAAAGAGAGCGAAAGAGTTCTATTATTTTCAGCAGTGTGCCATTATCACGCCTGCCTAATTAACCCCTGAAGGCCTCATATGTGGAGATCAGAGGGCGAAGGAGAGGAGGAGGGAGAACCGATGACAACACCCACTTCCTGCAAATTCCACAATATCACTCCATCATTGTCCTTCTCGCCGTCCATCATTCCAAAAAATGAAAACAGAACAAAAATACATGAAGGATCACATTTATTTATTCATTCAGTCAGTTAACTCATTTTCTCGCTTCTACATAACACTATCTTAACATCATTGTATCTAGTCTGTATCTATATTTTATCTCCATCCTCTCTGAAGACACGTCTAATGCTCCCTCTTGTGGCGCCACCTGCTCTTGCCCTCTCACACTCTCCTTTTCACTCTCCTTTTCTTATCTCCTCATTCACACACACAAACATTATAAAAAATATCAGACAATACAACAAGATGCGTTTAAACAGTATGCTGTGGTATGTAAGCAAACAGACACATGCTCCCACACACACACACACACACACACACACACACACACACACACACACACACACACACACACACACACACACACACACACACACACACACACACACACACACACACACACACACACACATGGAGGTGCTTTGGCATGTAATCAAAATCAGTCTTATATAAATTCCATCTGATGCCAGAGCTACCATCTGTGAAAGAGTGCTGCCTCTCACCTCTGTCTGTCTGTGAGAAGACACCCTCTCCAGCGCTCAGTAACAAAGAGTGTGTAGGCTATGTGTGTGTGACAGAGAAAGAGCGGGAAGAAGGGTGTTGAGGAGGAAAAATGATTAATTTGCAGAATGCTTGTGATTTGCTCATATATTATTATAACAGCTCATCAGCACATGACGAATCCCTTGCCCCACGCAGCAGAAAGAACCTGCAGGGCTTCAGCACTTTTACTGTGTGTGTGTGTTTACACACTCGAGCATGTGTCTCTGTGTGTATGCGTGGCATGTCTTTGAAAAATAATAGCTCATGAGCATGTCATGAATGTCTGTTTCTGCATGTGTGTGGCTTTGTTTGGGAGAAATACTGTGTGTATAGCTTGTTGGGGTCTTTGTGTGTGTGTGTGTGTGTGTGTGTGTGTGTGTGTGTGTGTGTGTGTGTGTGTATGGGCTGGCACCTGACAGACTGCAGAGCCTCTAATGACTTTCAGATGCTCACTGTGAGTAACTCCAAGCCTGAGAACGAGCGAGATAGGAATACTGAAGGAGAGAGAGAGACTTCCGCTCTACGGGTGATTAAGGGTTTAAACACTCACATCCTTTCAACTCACACTGCAGATATGAATGAGGTCACCTGAGTGAAACACTTCCGCTCTGTGTCAATATCACACAAGCAAGAGTGTGTTTGCGTATTCAGATCCACAACAAGAATGCAAGTCATATTGCTTTTATACAACAGTTCAACAAACAATAAGTAAATATTGTGTGACTTACATTTTAGATGCAACATACTTTTATTTTTGGAGAGCGGCAATTCAAATATTTCTAAATAAGGCCACAATAGTAGTGTTCTTGAGCGAATCAGTGTTTTTTTTTTTAATGAATGATTCAATGACTTGCTCATAAAGATAGTCTATTGTTTAATTCCTGAATGATTAAGAGTTTTTTAACAAATCGGTTAAATTAATCATTCAGTGACTTACACATAAAGTAATTGGCTGCATCCAAAATCACATTCTCTTTGACTAGGCACTTCTTTTGAAATACTTACTTTGCAACTGTTAAAAAAACTATGTTATATACATTTTGAATGTGTGTAGATTAAATGTAATCTGGACGTCCTACATTCATCATATTGTCATGTGACCAGCATCTGTTGTGTTGCTTCACTGACATTCACAAATCATCTCCCATGGCCTCATTGGAGAGCAGAGCATCCATCAGATACACAAAATCCCCACCAATACACAGACTAGCAGTCTGTCTAACGACAGAGACAAGCGGCGCGATATAAACAGAGAAAAGTCCCAGTGCTGTTGGACTCTGCTCAACAAATCAGAATCGAGGACCCCAACAACTGTGGAGAGTCAGCTTGCTCAAAGATCACCTGCGTCTGAGTCCTATACCCTGAGTGCCATATTGATTTCTGTACTTCAAATGTTTTATAATGTGTTACTGTAAGCAAAACTGTGCCTACAAACTAAAAAGATACTCTAATCCTGTGATATTTCAAATATAATGAATCTGTAGGAATTACACATTACGATGTGCATGTGTATGTTTTTGCTCTGTGGAGCATGTGTTACATATCCTTGTGCTTATATCTGAGTGGAAACTTTTCGTCTCTATGTGTGTGTTTGAGTGTCACCTATATGGAAGAGAAGGAAAAGATAAAGAAAAACAGAGGGAGTGTGTGTCTGGGGAGAACGCAAGCCACAGAAGGTGTGAGCAGTAAAAAGTGATGTACCATCTGTCGGCCAGTAATAACCTACGTGTTGTAAAGGCTGGGAGATTACTCAGCAAAGAGAGCTTCCAAACACCCAAATCCCTCCGCAACGTTAGTGTGCTACGCACTATCTCTCCCCACCTGCTCCCAAAACCCTGCTGAGAAAGATTCCACACTAAAACCGACATCACACCTTCAGATCCACTCTCTCTGATTCGGTAAACACAAAGAAGTAAAGACACCACTACAACTGGAACATCTTTACACCTGCACTGTGTTTAGTAATAATACCTTAGTTAAGTTTTATCATTATAAAGTTAAAATGCGTTCACAAAGATATCAAGAGATTTCCATACAGGAAAAGGAAGGTTTCGGATTTTGTTAATGAGCCTCTAGTCAACCACAATGGATAGTTCTCAAACTGAAAAGAAAAGCTATGAGAGGTTTTACAGCACCAAATGCAGCTCTAATGGATATAGTTTGAAGAACTGATGTTGTAGTCTGACTCGCATGGGGGAATAAAAACAACACGGAAAAACTTGGATTTGGCATTGTAAGTGTATGTATCAAAAGCAAACTCTAAAAGCTCCACCGGGGAAGCAGCTCCCATGTTAAATGCTGAACTAGATTACAAACTGCTGCAACAGGCGTACCTCTTAATATACTCTCTGTTTCTCCGCTATACATTTCCCAGTCTGCCTGCCACTATATCTCTTTTCAATCTTCCTTACTTGGCTTCATTTCTCTCTTTTCTGAACAAATGGAATTCTTTGAAGTGTTCCAGAGCGTTTCGTTTTGTTTTTCCACACGGACATGTCTGAGTAACTGTGCGCAGAAAGTTTCAGGGAAGGATTTTTGGGATAATATACCACTTCCTTCACTGACAGTGCATGAGAGGTGCTGGCAAGGGCCTGCATGGAGCCCCGCGATTGGTCAAGAGTTAGAAAGGCTCATGGGTAAAAGGCAGTATATACATCATGTGATGAGAGCGATGTGTCAGGCAGTCTCAGCAGGACTGTGTGTCTGTGTGTGGGTATCTGTGTGGCCAGGGGAGGAAGAGTTCATGAGTACTCATCTGCAGTACTGCTCACTTCTCTCCTTCTCTCTATCCCTATAGAGCATATTGCTGCACATTCTAGTGCTGAGCTGTCATGGCAGACACATAATAAATGTCTAGAGTGTGCGCGTATGCTATGTGTGCGTGTTTGTGCAAAGGAGAGAGAAAAAATGACCATCTCGTATATGAGTTTCACTCTGAATTTGGTCATTCTGGAAAAAAAAGGCAGAACCCACACAAAAAAGTACTGTATCATGGCTGAGTGATGCGTCAGCGCTTTGATTTGCACGGGAACGCAGGGAAAATCGTAATGCTCAATATGTGGAACACTATTTGGAGTGTGTTAGGTAAAAATGTCTTCCTGAGAAATTTTAGGGGTGTAGTTGTATTCACAATAAATCATTTTATACAGTTACTGTATCTATCCATACAAAGTTACAGATGCTTTTGTGATGTTTGAGAATAATTTCATCACGATTTTACAAAAAAAAAAATAGAAAGAAAAGACTGATCATGTCTATATATATATATATATATATATATATATATATATATATATATATATATATATATATATATATATATATATATATATATATATATATATATATATATATATATATATATATATATATACAAATAATAGCTGCCTTTGGGTCAATATAAACAGGGTCCAGCAGATAACCAAAACGTATATGTTCATATTACAATGTAAATGAGGGCTAGAATGTATTTAGTTCTTCCTTACAATGTTTTTCCATATCATCTAGTTTGCGTGCAAATATGTCTGATCTGTATTAATCCGCATGTGCTGTGTATCATAGTAGATATAATTATTTACACTATAGAGCTTTTTCCATTTATTGTTACATTCATCACACACCGTCATTACAATTAAGCATGTAACATTAGCCTTTGTGTATGTCTAATTTAATTGTATCTGACTCAATTAAGTTAATGGGCTAATTTAATTGACAAAGGTAATGACGGCTGCAATGTCAAAGATATCTGTGATAAAATAATTTAGGCTAAACCTAGTATAAATAAATGAGCAAAAAAAAAAAAAAAAAATTTGTTATTACTGTGTTATTTGTGGTATTATCATCATTACCGTTTTTCTTAATATATTGCTTATGAAAGAATACTATATATTATTACGACATAATATTTCATTATTTAAAAAAAAAAAAAACATTCGACAAAAAAATTATTAAATGCAAATAAACAAACACCAATGAAACTATGAATAGAGGAAGTACACACATAAAGTTTTTCCCCCTGAAGTTCACATTTTATATAATCCTTGCTTGAAAAAATATATCTGGCTTACTGTCTGTGATGAAGGACTTGAGGATGAAACTCGACACAAGCTCTAGAATTCCCTCTGAAGTACTTAATTAAAAAAAAATGCTGTAATATTGTTTGTGCGTGTGTGCATATATGTTTGTGCTCAAGTCAATCTCTTTACACAATTAAACATGCCAAACTGTGCAAGTTATATATAATATATAATAAAAGTGACATAAAAACGAAAGTGAATATATTTTCAGCAAGAATTTGCTTCTCTGTTCTCTTCAAGGCCTCCACGTTAAAAGACAATCAAAACATTTCTTTTCCCACAGGCCTCAGGACTAAGCACACTGATATGAACAAAGGCAGAGGATGAAGGTGTGTGTGGCTGAAGCTCCAGCACTGGGTCAGCAGGTGTTGTTCTGCTAGCCATAACATGATCCATGGCTTTCTAATGGCTGGCTAAGAGGAGCAGAGCCGAGCGTCAGTACTGGACCTAAGTGCTCATTTGCTCAGGTATCAATAACATTTCCCATCAGCTTTTATATACACCAATACTGATCTTTTCCCATGCAGACATGGGATTATCGATGAGGGCGACTCAATGTAGACATAATATGTGACTGTATGCATGTAAGCTACCTGGAAGTTGATGTAAAATTGAATAAAATATCTCGCTCTCTTGTTACAAGTCTCTTTATATGGACTCTTTCCATATGTTTCTCTTGAATTTCCCGTCCACCTCCATCTTCCCCTCTATTCTCATCCTTTCCTTTCCATTTTGTCCCCAGGACCAATTTGTCTGCCGTAAGAGAAATCCCTCCGTTCGGAGGAGTCAGTGGAGAAGGCTTTGGCAGTGGGGGTGGGGGGTGTATGGGCCAGGAAGGGCCACCTCCAAATAAGTTCCATTAATCACCCAACACACTCTAATGTAACTAATATTTTACAATTAGAGGAGACAAGACGGAGCTCCGAGCCATCTATCTCTCTTATACCACATGATCATCGATTCATAATACCCTGCCTGAGAGCTGAGCAAACACACACACACGCACGCACACTCTTGTTAAGTTGCACGTGTATGTGTGTGAGACTGTATGTGCTCGCCGATGATGAGCATTATGACACGGTGTGTATCCAGACGCACAGAGAGCTCTCGAATGGTGACAGATGACTGTTGTCTGCGTGCGTGTAAATGAGAGAGGAAGAGTGCGCAAAAATGTGTAAAAATGTGAATAGGCTGTCAAAGAACGTCTGATAAGATTGATTACGGATTGACTGCAGATTGAAAATGGAAATAGAGTGCAATTCTCTCTGCAGACAATGCCTTTCTCTCTCAGATATCATTTAGTTGGCCTTAATGACAAGATATAAACAGGCTATAGGCCTAAGCCATGTGACTGACTCAACGGCAGAACAAAAATATAAGGTCTGAGTATTAAAATGTGTGCCACGGGCTCTCACATCACTTCTATCAAGATTTACTGATGTACAATCCCTTTCTTGATTGTAATCTTTTAACTGTCATGTGTTGGTGTTCAAAGGGGCACAGTGTTCAGCCTCCACCAGAAGTGTTGGTGCTATAAGTTGGTTTATAGCGCCATCTGGTGGTGTGAATAAAGAGTTGCGTTTGCTAAAGTATGCAGCCTGCATGCAGGCCAAATGAAAGCCAGATGAACAAATGAGAGGGAAGAGAGGTTCAAGCGCAGGTCACCATCTGCCCAGCTACAAGTGCTGGCACACAGCAACCCAGCCGCGCAGCGTTCTTAAACACATCAGCTACATACGCACACTCATACAAATATGACACCATAGAGACAGAGTGACACTAATGCGCTGAAATACCTTTTACAATACGTAAAGGTAGAACACACACACACAAACTCAAATGTGTATATCAGTATTACTTATCAATATATCTTATACGAACAAACACTATCTTGATAACTTGGTCTGGTGACTGAAAGGTTATCATATTGATACTCCAAATGAATACATAATTGACACATGGCTCACTTAAACAAGCCAACTGTAAGCTGATTCACTACAATCAGCTACTCTTAAACAAGCCAAGACCATCAAACCAGGGAGAAAACCATTTACAATGTAAAAGAATCAAATGGTCAAATGCAGGGGTGAAAGTATTTTGGGGTAAAACTTTAGAATAATACTCAATTTGTCAAAATTAGTGCATCAGATATCATTAACTAACAATGAACAATGACTTTTCCCAGCATTTATTATTTTAGGTTAATGTACATAGTGTAATAGTACATTCACAACTTCTGTTAAATATTATTGTTCATTAATAGTTATTGATGTCTAATGCATTAACAGATGTTAAAGTGTACAACTAATGTTGTAAAGTATAGTAACACTTTAGTTTACAGTGTTCCTTTAACATGTTACATGTCACCACAATCCTATAGTAAGGAAATGTTGTTCATTAATATTACTCATTATTCAATGTATAATTACACTGTAACAAGATTAGGGTTTAGGTTTAGCTGCATGTACAGTATTTATTACTTTGGTAAGTACATGTAACATATGCAACAAGGACACTGTAAAATGAAGTTACTCAACAACCTAAAAGGCTAATGCATTAATACACATACTTTGCCTAACATCCATCTAGCCATCCATCCATCCATTCATCCATCCATCCATCCATCTATCTATAAGAAATAGCTTGACTTTCTTCAATTTCTTTCAGCTCCAGACAAGCTAGACACAAGGAGGGGGGGTGCAGGAAAATGAAACGGTTATTTTTTCAGGATTGTGAGTTTTATTAGGTCCAGGCCTTTCTCCATCTGGTCTAGTGTAGCTGATCCGTTTAAAAATTAGTCAGGCGTTGACCTCAGACACCTCCCCTCACTGGGGTCTTGACGGCAGGTTAACACAAATATGGATCCCATCAGACTAAAGGATATCAGGTTTCCCTCCACTGAGACCCTGCTAACCCACAGGAAAAGGTTAAGAAAAACATGAAATACGGAACTATAATGGGAAAATGTTCTCTCAGTCTGCGGTGTGTATATGTGCGTGTGGGAATGGTTTTCATGTGTTTAGAGAGCAGGGTCTTATCTCTCTGAGGTATTGACACAACAGGCCCCTGTGCCAAAGGGTGTCAGTTATCGCTTGTCGCTGGCCTACGATGAGAGTGTGTGACGGGGCAAATCCATCTCTGAAAGAGGGAACGTCCTTGAGAGGTTTGTTCTGTGCTTATGTGTTGCACTGATACAATTAATGACATCAGAGAAACAGCAGACATTTCTGCTTATTGTATTTGGATCAGGCTTAGAAAGTCAAAAAAGTCATTTAGACTGATGTATGCCGCATACACTGAATTGTACGTTCACATGGACTATAGAATGTATTGTGTTGCCAGAAAAAGTCAGATAAAGCAGATAGAAAATTGAAAAAAAAGAGGATGAGCATCATTTGGCACACTAGATTCCCGCTCTCACAGGTTTGGGGAATTAACACGGCTATAGCCCAAGGGTAGAGAGCCACAGTTAGCAGGAACACAGCCGGTAATGCGAGCTGTCATAATCCACACTGCTCTTGAGTCAGACACACACACACACACACACACAGGCCTGTAGCCCTGCAGCTAACACCATGTACTACACTTAACATGAGAGTCAGGGGTAGAAAGAAACAGGAGGACAGAGAAATGTATCATTTCTGCTGTCTATCGTACAAGTCCTCAGCTCACAAGTGTGTTGAAATGCTGCCCTGTGTGTGTCTCTGCAATCTATTTGATAGTGTTGGGTGTTTATAATTGTTTAGCTAAATCCCAAATAATTTTGAACTGATAAAAGTCTTTTACAATGCAAATATCTTTTTGTTGAAAATAGTATTTTATACATTTTATCTTTCCAGCAATATGTCAATATTCTTAAAAAAATGTTACCTCAAAAAGCAACATTATAGGAAGATATCTCCACTAAAGGAGATATCTTCAGTGTATTTTGTGCACACACACACACACACACACACACACACACACACACACACACACACACACACACACACACACACACACACACACACACACACACACACACACACACACACACACACACACACACACACACACACACACACACACACACACACACACACACACACACACACACACACACACACACACACACACACACACACTCTCTAAAAAATGCTGGGTTAAAAATAACCCAGGTTGGGTTGAAAATGGACTAACCCAGCAATTGAGCTGTTTTAACCCAGCATTTGGGTTGTTTTAACCCAGCGGTTGGGTTAAATGTTTGCTTAAAACAACCCAATTGCTGGGTTAGTCCATTTTCAACCCAACTTGGGATATTTTTTTAGAGTGCACACACACACACACACACACACACATATATATATATATGAACATGAACAGTAACATGAACATCAAAATGGAAATACATACACTCTAAAAAAAAAAAAGGCTCGTAATCATAGGGGAACCTTTTTTAGTGCTATATAGCACCAATTTTGGTGCTTCAGTGGTTCTTCAGCGGTTCTTCAGAGGTGCTATATAGCACCTTAGTCAAAGAACCGGTGAAGAACCTCTGAAGAACCGCTCAAGAACCACTGAAGCACCAAAATTGGTGCTATATAGCACTAAAAAAGGTTCCCCTATGATTACGAGCCAAGAACCATTTTTGGTGCAATATAGAACCTTTTTTTTTTTTAGAGTGTATATGCTACTGTTTGGTGTCCATAAGATTTCTTATATGTTTTTGAAAGAAGTTTCTTATGCTCACCAAGACTGCAAAATTTGATCAAAAATGCAAAACAGTAATGCTGTTTTAAAATGCAATTTATGATGAATTTTCGGCAGCCATTACTCCAGTTTTCAGTGTCACATGATCCTCCAGAGATTATTATAATATGCTAAATTTGCTTATTTCTTTTTTTTTTCAGGGTTCCTTGATGAATGGAATATTCAAAAGAAAAACATTTATTTGAAACAAATATTTTGTAACATATAAAATTACATTATATAAACATTATATATATATATATTATGCTGATTTTTTAGTGCTAAATACAAAGTCATACATGGTACCTTGACATTTATTGCAACCTTTTCATTTCCTCACAAAGCATTTAGTAAGATCAAAGTTAAAATTGCACATACATATAGCACAAAAATGCTCAGTTGTTCACGCTGGTGTTTCATAGTTTGAATACATTTTATTTCTCATTATAAGTACAGTTCAGTAGTTACAAAACAAAGCATCTGCCATGAAGATACAGCAACCAAATGAAAATCATACAGTCCACAAGACAGCTCAGAGGTGTGGAATGCTCATATATTAGTCCAGAATGACTGAAAGAGAGAGAGAGAGAGAGAGAGGGAGAGATGCTCAGTTATACTACACAGAGGAGGGAGCCAGAGGTGTGCTCATCTATAACCAGTGTATATAGAGATTGATCAATACATATCCTATCACTGACCCTCCCTGTCATAAGTCCTTTACTTTACGTAGCCTGTACTAGTTTACTGAAACTAGTTCACTAAACATCTTCACTTTGAGACTTTTTTATTGTATTTTATTTTTATTTTTTTATTTGTAGCATTTACAATAAGACATAACCTTGCTTGAAAACTAAAAAAAAAAAAACAAATTCAATTTTCAGAGATGTGTTTTTTATTTATGCAAAGAGGACAACTAAAGAATATATCTGAAGAGACTGGACACACAATGACTTATGGGGAAGTTCATTGAATTGATTCTCAAAGCAACATAGAAGACCATCATAAGATGAAATAGTTTGAACTACACAGACCAAATCAGCAGAGTTCACAAAAGATTAGAGAGAATATCAGTCCACAACGTCAAGGGACGCACAAACACGCACGCACACACGCACCTTCATTTTCCATTAGTGATCTGCGTACTGTATAGACTGGATTTTCATTTACTATCACAGTGCAAAATACTTCGGGGTGGGGGTGGGGGGGCCTCAGATTTGTATTTGCTTGCATGAGGCATGGGTATATATACTGTATGGATTTATACGCTTGCAGCAACAGAAAAAGATTGTCAATCTTTCTTTTTTTTCCTTTTCTTTTAATGTTATTGGTATTTTACAAAGGTGAAAGGCAAAAATTACAGTACTAGAGAAGAAAACTCCAATCTAATACCTACACTCTAAAACAGCTAGCTTTGTAAATGCAACAACGCATGACTGTATCTATGGCTAGACAATACTTGTTTCTTTTTTCTTTTCTTTTTCTTTAATAATTGAATACATCAAACCATTTCAGTAGTCAGTAACACTTTGCAACACTGATTGGTGGCAGTATATTACAAACACAATCTCATAACCAGAGTACTTGAAGTGAGCAAGACTGAGATCAAAGCATGAAGGGTTAGGGGCCGCGTTTCTGTTTGATTTCTGCAGGCTGCACGTTCGCAGTCTCCTTGGCTCGTGCCGTTTCATCAGACACGCTCGATGTAAACTAGTTCTTCCGTCACCTCGGCTGGTTTTTGTCTCGAGTGCTACAGCGTCCTCTTTCTCAGGAGTTCAGCTCTGAACATCTCACAAACCCATCAGGAGAACATAACGTGGATCGTGAAACCACGGAGCCAGTTCTCAACGAAAAAGGCGTAGCTTCCCTTTTTAAACGCAGTGTTCTCGTTTCCTGAATGTACTGGATTGTCGTTCTTCTGCTTTGACGTCCAGGCACGGGCTGCTGAGAGTGTGCTGAGTTTTTGACAAGGGTGTGCTTGGTCTCCTAACGAGTAGCGAGTTGGTCCAAACGTCCAGAGGAACGGTTTAGGAAGCCTCAGACAAATAACACTGGTGAAGATTCAGTGGGCAGTGAGAAACACCAACAGAGAGAGAGAGAGAGATGGGGGGGGGGGGAGTCTGTACGGTGTCTCGCTCTCTCATTCTGAGACTGGCAACTCTCCACCATCTTGATTCAAGGAATGTGTTGCTCTGAGGGACAAGCACTTCAACGTTTCCTCACTAGGTCAAAGTCAAAAAAGCAATTAAAAACACAGAAAGTATTTATCAGCTACACAAGGGAGGATTCAAGACACATAAAACACAGGAAGCAAAAAATTGTTGTTTTTTTCCTCACTGTTTCCAGCTCACTAAACATCAACAGATCTTCTTCCCTCCATCCAGCGAGAACGCTCGTGTAGGAAACCGTCTGAGCTGTCCAATTTATTAGTCTTTTTTTTCTCTCTCTTGAAGTCTTTTACGTTAAATAATGTTTTGATAAGATAATGTCCTTCCTTGTCACAATCCTCTTCCTCTTTTTCCCGTCGCCTGCTCTTGGCCGCTCAGTCCAGTAGGGGGAGGTGATGTTAGTTTCTGATTAGTCCTGCATCTCTGTGTCAGTTAGGCTATGTTCAGGGGTAAGAGCAGGGCCAAACCTTCGGGACGCCTCTTCCTCCGCCCACAGATGAACTACGGTTAAGAGAACAAACGCAGATTAACACCACGGCCTGTGTCCTTCCTTTCTCTCTCTCTTTCACACAAATGCATACAACTTCTGACAGACCATTATTAACAGAAAAAAAAAATTCAAACCATATTATTATGTTTGTTGTCATTCATTTTCAATTGGCATCTCAGATTTTGGCAACACTTCAAGGACATGAAATTCAAAGAACTATTATTATCCTGTGATAATGACTATGACCATCAATAATGACTAAACCAAGTTTTATAAAGCATTAAGGTCCACTTAAGTGTTACCAAAATGTACATCCTTTGATGCCCTTGACTAACAAAAGGTTTTGAACAATAATGAATAAAAGAAAAAAACACAGTTTGCTTTTGATCACTTAATTACGATTTCAAAGCAGTTATTATGAGAAACAAAATTATAATTGAAGGTACATTTGGGAAGAAATGAAGGACCACTGTATGCCTGTGTGTGTTTGTGTTTAAATGTTGACTATTAACCTGACTCCATTCAGATTCTGTTAACCTCTAATGGCACTAAAGAAAACGCATCTCGTGAATCATAAGATTAAAACAAATTCGATATGGGAGGAGGGTAATTTAAACACGTTCAGACTTCTTCCAGCTCTAATATAAAGATATAAATATATAAAGTCTTCTAATATAAAGACAATAACTCTCTGAACATTGCACTTGTGCAGTTACTGCTGAAGTTTGAATCCGGTGAAAATGCTTACTGCTTTTTTTTCTTCCTATTTATGTGCTATCGCCGTTTGAACTAAATAATATAAATGTTGTTTAATTCCCTCTACAACCTCTAAGAAAATTATTTGGCAATAAAATCTACAGAGTGCATTTCCGAGTCGTGTTCTTTTAAAGTGCCTCAATGAAAATGACAAAATGAAATTAAAACATGCATTTATTTGAGTGTGCTCTCGCAAGAAATGTTATGGAAATGAAACGAGGAGTCAGTTCCCCGCTAATAATGGAATAAAACATTGTCATTTAGATTTGCCAAAGAGCAATAACGCTGACGCCCACTCGCTTTGCATTATGCGCACATCTCAGATGTGCTCTTCTTTAACAGACACACTTTCCACTCAGATGTCAGGCGCTTCTGAAATTGCTGATAGAGATTAATAAATTAAATTAAAGAATTCAAAGATCACACCCCTTTGAAAAAAAAAAAAATCTTAATAGAAAATAAATAGAATTGCTTATTTTGTCAGCTGAGTATTCAGTTTTCAGTTACTTATGCCATTACAGAAATACCCTATTTGCAGTCAGCCATAATTAATGCATTCCACAAAACAAAAAGTGTCCAATAATATGGGGTACCAAGAGAGAGTCATGTGATCTCAACATGTCTGTACCCCGAAGTCATATAAAATTGTAATAAAAACGCATTAACAAGGCCACTTGTGTCTGGAGTCTTAATCTCATGTGTACAAAAATAGTATCCTTAATGATTTCTTTGTGTGTAAAAAAAAAAAAAAAAAAATGCACCTTTAAAATAAATACCAAGGATAAGCAAAGCAAAACCACGGATTTTCTTCAACCATTCAGACTGTGTCCAGTGCCCACTTTGTCCAGGAGATGGCAGTATAAGCCCCCGAATTAGCTTTCCGCCCAACTTCATGTTGAAAATAAGATCTTGTTACTCAATGTCAATTTCCTTTAACCTGCTGATATTTCATGTTAATCTACAGATAAAGTGTTTGTTATTTATCAAATCTGAAGTGATTGGCAGTGCTTTGTAAGACTATACTGTGGTCACGGCTCTACAGCTGTCTGCTGGCATTTTTTTGTGCGTCCATGAGGAAATTAAGATAATCATAACCATAATGATAATAAATTATGTTCTCAGGTTTTAAAACCGCCTGGTCTCCCAGGGGCCAGTGCTCTTCGTGACTTCCTCTTAAAGAAAGTTCTGGTAATGAGTTACAGATTCCGCCCCATATTTGATTTTCACTCTTCATTAACTAAGCCACCTGGAATGTTATTATTTAAGAACGCCATTTCTTTTCCCCAAACAACTGCCACTGCGATCTGGAGACTAGCACACCAACTTTACGATCCTCACAACTTTTTCCTCCTCCTGTTCTGATCAATTCTGAAGTCTCCCTGTCCGCATGTGGAGTGATTGCTTAATTATTTCGCCACCCTAGAAATATTTATCATACTCTGGCCTGTCATGTTCTTATCAGTCTATTTTCTCATAGCTTGAATCATGCGTCTTTATTTGTGTTGGTCCAAACATTAGTTTTCATTGCCGTGATTTCCATCCAAACAAAACACGATCAATATTACTTTGATGATAATTACTATACGTTACACAGAGAACTTTAAATGGTAATGAAAACAACACCACTTCCACCACCGGATCAAAGAGAAGCAAGAAAATGTGCCGCCCTCTACTGCTCAAGTGTGATAATACACTCTCACTGTAAGACAAGAGAGGGCCCTGGAAAGTAATACAAGACATATGGTAAGAGGACACATAGCTCCAGGATCCATCTTATGTTAATACAAGTGTCATGCTTAACAGAATGGCTAAATGAAAAGGCAGACAGAACAATAGCACAGCACAAGGCTGGAAGCAAGCTCAGTTAACAAGGGCCAGCACACTTGGGGGAAAAGCGGGGCTGTCTGAGTCAAAGTCCTGACATTTCCTAACTGCTTCTTATTATTCCCGGACCACAGAGTTAAGGCGAAGAACGCTCCCATCTAAAACACAGGGCCGCTTTATACCCTGACCTCCCTCAGGTATTCTATTTTTACCATGAAATCTACTTAGTGAATATTTGTGTTTCAAAGGCCTGCTCGTTTTAGGTTTCCTGAGAACAGGGGTCATTTAATTGGAGGAAAATGTGAGGATATGAATTTCAGAACTTTGGAATACATGTTTAAGCAATCAGATAAGGCAGAACATGCATTATGGAAAGGAATAGGGAACATTTATTTTGCACATGGCCTCTTTTTACCACATTATGTAGCTACTAAGTGCTTAGTCTATTCGTAATATCCTCGGTTTAAAGGGAAACTTCAGCTGTTTTTGGAAGTCTAAAAGTCTCTGTTTTTCGATATGAATGAAGTCTAGATGTAAGTGATGTGGTTCGCCATCATCTCCTGCTGAACACAAACACAACACACACCGCACATTCTGCCACGGAGGGTGGCTTTGTTCTCTCCCAGGCATCCGGTGCTGCTGGAAAAGAGTTGTTTTTGGCAAAGGTAGACCTCATTGTACAGCCCAGTATTTATAAATATGTAAATACGAGTCAGCGTGCGAATGCACACACACGCAAACACACATATAAGCGGGCCGAACGCAAGGAAGTGCACCCAAATCATATTTTTAGAAGGTTTTAATGAATACAGGATGTTTATGAATACCATTTGTAGTGATTCACAAAGACTAGAAGAATCCTCGCACACCACCCCCTCCTCTCCCCTCAAAGCGTAAAAGAAACCCAATGTTTCTGGAGGAAATGGCAGAATTGTACGTTTGGTGCTTGTGTGGGTTCAGATTGCCTTTAGATAAGTATACGGAGGAGCACAAAGAAGCATACGACCTTGTGCATGTGGCACACTTGAAAAAGTCCTCTGCTTTTTTTCCAAGTTGAAACGCACCACGAGGAAAGGACGACTGTGAAGGTAAAACAAACAGTGTGTTTGTTACTCCGCCGGATGACTAGGCAGCAAATAAACCTGCCTCAGATGACGGAGAACGACACGAAAACTGTTTGTCTTGCACATATTAACCAGAATAAGAGAAACCACCACACACAAACCAGACTTTGACTCTGAAAGGAAAGAAAAGGAAACGAGACAGTAGCTCTCAAATGCAAGTCGTCTTCCGGAGAAAACTGAGGGCTGGGATGTGGATGTGGATGTGTCTTGCTCTCTGACTCAGTCTATTTCTGGGGCAGAGATTCTCACACTGATACTACCTCCACTGAGCAATTTAAAGCCAAACACTGATGTTGCAATCTGTCTTCTGTGCCTGATAGCGCTTTTCTCCCTCTCTAACCCAAATTACTTTCTTTTCATATCTAATTATATTTGCTAATGATCTTATAAGGGGATAATGGAATGTGCTTGATCTATTACCTTTTTTTGCAATACATAAATACAATACAAATGGCTATGCAGCACTTTGAAATTTTCCATCATCCATTTCAAGCAAGGCGAAGAGAGGAGATTTAAACAATATCTAAAATTTTACCACTGCTGCAATACAAATCTCTTGGCTCGTTCAAAGCTACTAAAACGGAACACGATTTGTCCGACTACACTGACAAACAAATGTGGTCTTTTCATGGCTGTTCGCTTGCAGGTTGCGAGAGGCGACCCTCAGGCCACGACCTCCGCCCCGGCACGTGAGGCACTGAGTGCGGACAAACACTGCCAAATAAATGAAAAGACACGTTTTATGAACAGACACAGGCGTTTTCATTTTAACCAGCACCCACACACATTTTAAAGTTTCATCCGGACTCCGGACGATCTCTCAATCTCTCCAGAGGTCATCTATCCGTTTCAGTGCACTGTTGTTATGAATATTCCCGTCGGCCAAGCCCCGCCCTTGCCTAAGCCTCTCCCCATTCTTCCCTCAGTCTTTTTCCCACAGGCCCGGCGATGGCCACGGCATGACAGCCGCACTAAACCCCCCGCATTAATGGAAGGAAATGGCATTCGATCTCCATTTGATCTCGTAATCATTTCTGCTGAAATGATAATTAGTGTCCTCACAATCCTCTGACTGTGAGAGAGCAGTGTAAAATAAAACAGAGCTCTTGTAGCAGAAATTACACTTCACTCAACAACCGATATACGCTTTTCTCGTACGTATATTTACGTATCCCTCCTAATCGCGCACATACACTGGCCTTGTCCGCTGGCGACTGCTGTCTGTGATTCTTTTCAACTGACATAATCCTGATTGATTCGTTCAGCAGATAAAAACTCAGTCCACTTGTGCCCTTTACTGCTGGAACATAATACGGCTCTTTATTCTGCAACAATGTAACATAATGGCGTCGGAATGTGAGGAGGAAAAAAACGTTAGGGCTGCGTCTTAAATGACTGTGACACTCTGCGGTTCAGGCTCAAGCTGTGGTCTAATGTAAAAGAGAGAAAGGAGGAAGAATGAGGGAGAGGTGAAGGGAGGGCGAGGGAGAAAAGAGAAAAATCATTAAGCGCAGATTACCAGAGTGCCCCACTAACAAGGTCGAGGCAGGGCTGCTGGTAAAAGTTGTCATTGTCTGTTTCTCTTAAATGCGTGCGCTTCACATTTCCCTCTGATGAGATTTGGGTTACGTTGTTTTAAATTCTTTGCTTCGTGTTTGCTGCCCCCTTCATGCGTTTTTTTTTTTATAAAAAGAATCTTTTGTTTGACAACAGGAAGACATGAGGTCATTTTTTGTTCATCAGGACAAGTAGAGAATGAATCATGCTTTTTATTTCGCAGGGCTTGCCTAAATAGGCCAAGGCCAAACACACACGCGCACACACATGCATAAGGTTTGTGTGCCATTGAATAGAAAAAAGGGGGGGAAAGCTGCAGCGTTGCATTTAAAAGGGGGTCAAATTAAAATGAATTCAAAGAAATGAATGTGATTGTCATATTTTAACTAGAAATGACCTAACCCTAAGTCTTGAAAACCACTTTTTTTAGATGAAAAGCCTTAAAGGGTTATAGGCCTTACAGACAGAGAGCATGTTATAAAAAATTATAATTGATTAAATATTCTATTAACAAACAAAATGTATCTAACTTAACGGCCCCACTTTATATTAGGTGGCCTTAAGTACAATGTACTTACTGTGTTCAGATTGTATTGCAAAACACTTTTGCTGATATTGAGGTGGGATACGGGTAGGGTTAGGGACAGGTGTGGTGGTATGGGTAAGTTTAAGGGTAGGGTTAGGTGTAAGGGAAGTGTCAACTGTGTAATTACAAATGTAACTACAGAAATTAATTACAGATGCAATTACATGCAGGTATTTTTTAAAATGTAAGTACAATATAAAAACATGTATGTACATAATTAAGGGCATTGTATCAAATGATTAATTAAAATGTTACTACATAGTAGTTAAGGCCACCTAATATAAAGTGGGTCCAACTTGGCCTTAAAACAGGGTGAAAGAATACTTCATTTCTCAGAATGACGTGTTGATATTTTTCTTGAATTACAATTCAGTGAATTGCTCTTCCTTTCATTTCAATTCCTGTGGGGTGTGGCTAATTCAATTACACACCACACTCTCTTCAATTCTGAATTTTGCACGACCCAGACATACACATGAATGTGAAGTTTTGCCTTTGTTGCAACTGCTTCCTACATGGCTTACACAAAAACAATGAGTACCGGCAAACAAACGGAGCATTTTATGTGCTCTAAGAAAATGTGACAAAACTTAAGCTCAACACAAAGGAGACCAACAGACGCAGCCTCATTCATAAACATTCAGTGTCTGAGATGTTCCTATAGGATCGTGTTCAGCAGGCCTCTCCCTCTCTCTCTCTCTGTCTCGTGTATGTGTTGTATTAATTGTGAGTCCTAATCTAGAAGAGTCGGGGGTCCCTGGAGCTAGCGGCACTATTATTCGCGCAAGCATCGCGCACCACACCGCTCTCGCTTACTAATTTCGTTCGACGTCGCACCGCTCAGCCGAGGGAACGTACCGCCGAACGCTACGTCTGAGTCAGTCAGACAGCTCCAGACGAGGTCCCTTTAGTGCCACGCTGTCAGTCACTTTATATGTTGTGAAATAGAGAGACTGAAAAGAGAAAGCGAGAGAGAGAGAATGTAGAAACAGAACAAGTCCTTTTATCCTGCTCGGCGGGACCTGTCAGTGCCACCTTCTCTCTGGTTTCCCAGCAGTCCCAACACAGCAGCTATCAGAGGGAACCTGACATCCACACACCGCGTTTTCCAGGGGGGAAGGAAATCATGAGAGCGGTCCCACACAAGCGAGCAGCTAGTACATACTCTCCTCAGATCAAGCAACAGTCTCTCGTAAGAGAAGAAAAGAGAGAGAGATTTGGATGTTTTAAGTGGGAATGTAGGCTGACAGGCTTTTGCTGCTTGTGGCATGTGAAAGAAACTAGGTTTGCATCTCCCTGTGTTCATTTTGGAGTTTGGACAGAGATGAGAGAGCGAGAGTGTGTCGCAGCTTAAGCGCTGATAGTTCTGTCTTAACAGCTCTTTATTCTCGAACACACGTCGCAGTTGTGACTCCAGGCACCTCCGGAGTCACTTCTATTTTTCTCCACATTTGCAGGCCTTTTTTCTTTGTTTTTGGATAAAAAAAAGAGGAAGGAAGCGGTTCCTAATCCATACGCGACACACACATCCATGCGTGCGCGCACATTTCATGGATTGCAGTGCAGGAAAATCACGAGCACCTGGCTGAGTGTGTGGGGTTTTTTGTCGTTTTTTTTTTTCCAATATGATTTTGCCTGCTTCCCCACTGGTCTCTGATGATTCAACAGTTCCTGCTCTAACATCTGCTACTTACTCTTACTGGGTCTCAATTAAGACAGCAGTATTTATGAATCTGCTCTTATTTACATTTCTATTTTTCTGCATATGTGCGTGAACGGCGGCCAAAACAGCCCCTCTGCCCCACACACCACGCAGATGTTTCTTCAGCGAGGCCAAGAGGTGAGCGCTCGGATTGAGAACAGCGACGCGAGAGTGCGGGCTGAACAGAGAGAGATTTAGGACCGCAAGATTTGCAGCTTCACTGTCATACAGATGAGAGCTCCTACTCTCAGGTGATTGTAATATATGGGAGTTTGATTGAGGGATTGCGGGATTGGTGAAAGCCATTTCCCCTGTTAAAGAGCATGTTGGAGTTGGAAAAACCCACCTTTGTGTATGTGAGAGGGATGTATAATAATGTGTGAAGCAAGGGATTGTTTTAATTAACTACAATCCCTTTTTTTTTGTTTTTAAGTGTTTGTGTTTGCTTTCAAGTCAAAACACACAAAAAATGTGTTTTTAATTAAACCATCATGTTCAAGATGTTTATTTTCCAGACATACACTATATATTATGAGGGGGCCCAAATAATATATACATACATACACATACACTACCAGTCATACATTTTTTATGTTTTTTAAAAAAGTATCTTGTGCTCACCAAGGATGCATTTATTTGATCAAAAATACAGTAAAAAAAAAATAATAGTAGGCCTAATATTGTAAAATATAATATAAATTAATATAATTTTCTATTTTCTATTTTAATATATTTTAAAATGTAATTTATTTGATGGCAAAGCTGTATTTTCAGAATCATTACTCCAGTCTTCAGAATGGCTGCGGGAACTTGGGGGGCTGAGGGTGCTGTTTCACTACATTGGAATTTAAGATGACACGATTTCAAATAAATACATATTTTTAATTTCCACCTTTATTCATAAAATTACTCTAAAGATTATTTTGTTTTTATATTCAAATATGGTTTCGCACATAAAAACTAAATATAGAGGTCTTGATTAAAACATTCATTTGCATTAGGGGCTGTTCACACAGTTTTTTCCATTCGACTGTGACACTTTTCCATTGTTTTTCTATGTGACCGCGCTAGACGGACCAATGCACTCGTGCCTTTTGCAGTGTCTCGCGTAAGACACAGCGTTCTAAAAACGTGGCGCTCAAGATAAAACAAGTTCATCTTCTAAAACGCATCTTGATACCTTATGTTTTTCCTCATTCCCCTGCCCACGTCTTGCGTTTTGAAAGTTTTTGCTTTCTGTGTGAACCGAACCCTAGTTCCTGAGCGTCAAACTACATTTGAGAAGGTAAGAAGCAGATTTTTTCTGCTGCCGCCGTGTAGTGAAATATGCAGTGTTTTTAACATTTAGCCTATTTAGTTCATTTAGTACATTTTTTTCAAGATTCTTCGATGAATAGAAAGAACATTTATTTGAAATAGTTTATTTTGCAAATGTCAGTCCCATTTTATACTATGTGGCCTTAACTACTATGTACTTACATAAAATAATAAGTACCATGTACTTATTGTGTTCATATTGTATTGCAAAACACTGATATTGAGGTGGATACTGGTAAAGTTAGGGTAAGTTTAAGGGTAGAGTTAGGTGTAAGGGAAGTGTCAACAGTGTAATTAGAAATTGAATGCAAGTACAATGTAAAAACATGTACACAATAAGTGCATTGTACCAAATGATTAATTTAAATGTTAGTACATAGTAGTTAAGGCCACCGAAGTGGCTCCCAAATGTCTTTAATGTCACTTGTGATCAATTTAACGCATCCTTGCCAAATAAATAAATCTTCCTAACCCCAAACTTTTGAACGGTAGTGAATGTGCTTGTGGAACATTTTATTTCAAAAGCTTAGGCATTAATAAGGAGTCGGTCATTCCTTTGTTTCTTCACTTTTGTGTGAAGACTTTCCACTAGATGTTTACTCTCATTCAGACCCACTGACGACAGGTGCAGTTGCTTGCAGTCACCGTTCCAATTCAACTCAAAGGTGTTCAATGGGATTTAGGCTCTGTGCAAGCAAATCAAGTTCTTTCACACCAGACTCTCCCCCAAAGGGAGTCTGTTTGTCAGAGGAGATTGCATGGCTGTATCCTGGATTTTATGCACCTGCTAGTAATGAGTGTAGCTGAAACAGCCAAACATGGTAATTTGAAGGGCGTGTCCACATACTTTTGTCCATGACAAAGTACTACGTAAAATATATAGATTTGTATGACTAGTGACAGTTACACATATGTAGTATGACCATGTAGGAATACTAACTATAAATGACTGCAAGATACTGCTATGCAAATGAATAACTAAAATGATTAAACTAGCACCTGTGGTCATGCCTTGGACTATGAACTCTGCTTTAGTAATACTTACTAGAGTATGTACTTGAATCAAGAGCCAGATTTATGTTAAACAAATATACACACACCTCACAAAGGGTAATAGTGAGAGAGGTGTCGGTGTGTTGGTTTCAACAGACCACTCATGTCTTTAATAAACTGTTATGCGTTTCCCTCACACACAAGTGCCTAATCATGCCAACCTAATGATGCCATTAGAAGAAACAGACATGAGTGACATCAGAATGGCATAAAAAGCCTGTTATTATTTCATCTAATAGATAGATGTTCATGGGCATGCAATGCGAAAATACACCTGAGATCATTAAACACAGAATATGAGAGTATCGAGATCCTGGGTTATGTGCGCACCAGAAATGAAGCCTTTTGTTTACCTTTTATTTATTTACTAGCACAAGTAAAGCGCTGTTGAATATGAAATGTCAAACTATTTATGTGCAGTGTAAGCACTTAAGGCAAGGCTTTTTAGTTTTTGACACAACCTGTAAACAACAGAGGATCTAACATTCTCTGTAAAGACCAAACATGAGCTGGCAGATATGAAAGCATTTATCCATGGAAACAAGAGTATGCCTATTTACAGACAATAGTGGAGGGAAAAAAAACAGTACTTTCGCTTCTCAAAATCCACTTCACACTCTTAAAGACCTCTTCTGCTTAGATATGGCAATTTTATCAATTACAAATGCTTTTTACTCTATTTGAACCTAAATAGCTGCTTCCATGGGCAGTCAAGGAACAGTAAGTCTCTCAAATGTGTTATTAATAATTCATCTGAGAATGCCGTTTATGAAGTTCGGGAGGCAGGTCTAATAAGCATGGACAGCATCTAATACGCCATGTGCTGGACAAAGCGCTTTTGAGAATCATTACTTTGTGTGCTTGTCTAATTGAGACTTCATAAATTACCCAGTAGGCCTCGACTCGCTGCAGATTGCTCCCTGCCTTCGCTGGAACGATACACTGCATGTTTTCTCAAGAGCCACATCATTTTTGCGAGCACATAAAGCCAGGCACATGAAAACAGTAATGGCAAATATGTAAATAATAATACAAATAAAAGCGTATCAAGTAAAATAAGCCGAAGCGGCAAGCGAATAAAGGTCCTTTCTGTTGAAGATTTCAGCACAATCGCAACAATTATCCGCTTTTCCTCACTTTTCTCTGCTCTCATTGTTTTTGGCAGGCAGATCCATAACATTCTTTTTGTTCCACTTTGGTCTCCTCCTTTTTCCCAAGCCTGAGAAACTTCAGACATGAGAACCCTTAGCCGCCTCTAATATAAAACCAGTGAAATTTACCTAGGATTATAAGTCATTGACAAATAACCTTGCTGATAGATGCGAACTAGATTTTGTTCAAAGCACTCTGACAGCCTCAAAAGAGATTAGTGGAGTTCTTATCAGGTCAGGGGTGTCACGGGGGAAATGTGTTTAAAGTCACATTGATTTATTGAAAGATTTTCCAATAAGAAGACTTCTCTCGACTCTCAGACATGTGTGTGTGTGTGTGTGTGTGTGTGTGTGTGTGTGTGTGTGAAAGAGAGAGAGAGAGAAAGATAGAGAGAGACTCTAGCAGTCATTGTAAACTCTGCTGGACTACAAAGGGGGGAAAAAAAGCTAAAAACAACTGCAAGACCAACACACAGACCCCAAATAAACAAGAGATCTTTGATGGCCGGGTAAAACTACACTGCGTTTCCTTTCCCTTTCCCATCGTCTACTGTGTGCTATTCCTCTAGACGTAATAGCAATAGTTGACCGATATACACATGAATGTTCACACGCACCCACAAACACACACACATACACGCTGACAAGAAAGCATAATAAGATCCTTTGTTCCTGCAGGCATTCATTTGACACTATTACCTTCTTAAGAGTAATTATGAATCTTTTCAGAAAGCTAGATTGTGGGAACCTTTGGGTTTGGCCCCGGATCCACCCACCATCAGCGAATGGATGAGAGAGAAAACTCAGAGTATCACTCTGCACCCCTGTCAGAGAAATGTCATTACCCCTGTATCTCTCTCCCAGTCTCGCAGTCTTTCACGATCCCGTCCTCTTCCCCCCTCCCAAACAACCCTGCTCTCTCTCTCTCTCTCTCTCGTTCTCTCACACTCCTGCTGCTTCGTTTGATCTCTGAGGTCCACTGGAACCCTGGAAAGCTATTCCAGCATTTGCGGTCCGTCAGAGTCCTGTGGAGAACCTTCTGGATGTGTTGGTGTGTCCAGGCTGTAACCCTTCCTGCTGACATGGCTCTCCACCACACAATCTGTCAGAGACTTCACCTTACCAGCACACCACAAGCTCAGATAATGAACAACGCTTCCCCAAATCGACAGCTTTACAATTCTGTAGCATCATTTGAATGTCTGTATTGTACGGTGCCTTTCATAAGACTCATGATAGTAGATTGTTAGTGCTGTTCTTTTCCCTTATATTGTTCTTCTCTCTCTCTCTAAGAAAATCAATAATTATCATCATCATCATCATGAGTTCATTAGTTTTGCATCTACTCTATGAATATATTAAACATCATGGGATAGTGTGACACTCCATGGTATGGTCATGTTTACACTCCATTAAATAGTAAAAACATAAAAGTCACGTTATAAACAGGTCATTGTCTGGACTTCAGATGTTTTTTTTTAATTATTATTATTATAATTATTATAAAAGAGTTCTCCATTATTTTTGCATCTACTAGGAATGTATGAAATATCATGGGATAGTTTGACAAAATAATCCACAATATGTATATGGATACATATGTATATGTATATGTATATTTATAAATGGTAAAGGCATAAATGTCACATTACAAACAGTTCACTGCCCTCTTATGATATGATATTTAACACTCCTAATTTTTAATTTTTTTGTTGTTGTCCCATTTAATATTAGGTGTCTTTATGTACTGACATTCAGCATATACAATGCATTTATTGAGTACATACATGTTTTTACATTGTACTCTTATTTAAGAAAAACACCTCCCTATAATTACATATGTAATTACATTTATAATTACAATGTTGACCACGTTACATGCAGTTACTGTAGTAATAACTATACATTATGCATAATTACATGCAACTAACCCTAAACCAAAAGTGTGTAGTAAGTACATGTAGTTAGTTTTATTACACAGTACTTAAATACATAATTACACTGTAACACGGACACCTTAAAATAATGTGTAATCGTACATTGTGCATTTTTATGTAAGTACATAGTAGTTCTAGATACCTTATATAAAGTGGGACCATTTTTGTTACTACTACTACTACTTCTACTACTACTACTACTACTGATAATACTGAGTTCTCCATTGGTTTTGCTAGCAATGTATTAAATATCATGGGATAGTGTGACAATCCACAATATGCTCATTTTTATAAATGGTAAAGACGCAAAATGTATAACAAGTCACTGCCAGCTTATGATATTTTACACTCCTGGGCTTCAGATAACACACTGATAAACAGAGCAAGGAACCTGAGAAGTCTTGAGAACTCAGAGACAAGTGTTTGTTTGTGTCTTTATCGAGTCCGAAATCAAAGCCTTGCCCCAGTTATGTGTCGACCCAACTCACGCTTTACCGTACATCATCACCTGATCTATAGTCACAGTCAGGACCCACTGTCTCTACTCTAATAGCTATTCTCAAAGGTACTGTAGCGGTCGACAACAGGAGCCGGATAATATTTTTATGTTATCAGTAACACTCCCACGTTTGTTTTCGCAGCCACTCAATGGCCAGAGCATGGGATGACAGGAAATGGCAGCATTTGTTCTGATTTCGACCCCCCTCCCCTTCCACAATGCAAGACCAAAGAACGAGGGAGGACCCACAATGCACAATGATCTCTTGTTCAGATTGAAATGCTTTGTGCATTCATCTATAACTGCCCAACATGCAAAGATAACCAGCCAGTCTGATGATCAATAAATAAATAGCAGACAGAAAAAAAAAAGAAAGACAGAAAGGGAGGAAATAATGACACAAAGGCAGACAGAGAGATGGAGGGTTCTTTGACTACTATTTGTCTTGTGTTAATAGCGGAAAACCGAGAGGAACACGAGGAAAATGTTAAAGGCGCTTTCCATGAATATGGTGCACTTTCGTGTCCTTTTACGTTTAATTTTTTAAATAAGTATAACAAGCACAAAAATTATTTGTGTTAATATTTCTATTATTTTAAATTATTCTTTAACATAACATTAAGACATCTATCTATCTATCTATCTATCTATCTATCTATCTATCTATCTATCTATCTATCTATCTATCTATCTATCTATCTATCTATCTATCTATCTATCTATCTATCTATCTATCTATCTATCTATCTATCTATCTATCTATCTATCTATCTATCTATCTATCCATCCATCCATCCATCCATCCATCCATCCATCCATCCATCCATCCATCCATCCATCCATCCATCCATCCATCCATCCATCCATCCATCCATCCATCCATCCATCCATCCATCCATCCATCCATCCATCCATCCATCCCTCCCTCCCTCCCTCCCTCCCTCCCTCCCTCCCTCCCTCCCTCCATCCATCCATCCATCCATCCATCCATCCATCCATCCATCCATCCATCCATCTTTTTAATGTGGTATGCATTATAATTGCCCATTAACCACATTTGGTTGCATTTTCTTCTATTAAAGTTTAATGCTTATTTAATGTTAATAGAAAATTACAAAATCACACAAATAATTTTGATATCCCTATAATAACTTGTTATATCCCAAATAAGAGTAATAATAACCCTTATATAAAATGACCAGTACAATAAAACAGCTCATATAATATTTAGTGAAATTACAGTTAAGAGAAATAGCTAAATAAATAACACTTTCAGGGCCGATTTTATATAATGAAAGTGCTTAAACAATAACTGATAATGCTACATGCTGTGTATATAGATTACATTTACACTAAATTAATTCTCACCCTAATTTAAATGCAAACAAAATTAAGAACTAAATAATTAAAGAAACTAAACGAAAACAATATCCATCATATATGTCACAATGGATATTGAATCATTTTAGCCTTTGTATAATTGTGATACAGAAAGAACAACAATTATAACAATTATAATTTGCACATAAGACATAATCTAATATGCAATATAATATGAATATTTCGTGAGCGCTCAGACCAGAGCTATTTCCAGTCAATAAATGCAGTGGTAGTTGACATAAGGTCTGTGATCAGATGTTGGACATCATCCTCTCATGTTAGCTTTGTAGCCGAGATCTTAAGAGCAAACGCAAGACTGTAAAGGAGTGAATGTTAGAGCTTATAAAGTGAAGTGATGGAAAGAAAGGTTCATGGTGGGGTTATCAGACTCTGGCAGCACTGGGGGCGACGTGGCTGTTTGTGGGTCTCCGTGCGCACACACAAGCGGAGCAGAAATGACACTAGCGTATAGCTGTGTATCACAGAGCAAACAGCAGCTCTTTACCTCAAAGTCTGCCAGCCTAGAGAGAGGATCAAAGACGGTGTTTGGGTGAAACCATATCGACAGAGTGTCAAGCACAACAGGGGTTGTGAGGAGGGGCACTCTCTGTCTTTCTTTTCTCTCACTACCAGCCTCTATTTTTCCACAAAGAGCCATTGCTATGTGTGTCAATCACACTGCGCTATGTGTGTCAATATCTAATTGCTCTGATGGCTGAAGATGGACAGACAGAAAGGAGGAGCGAGATGACAATCAAGTGAGTCGGACAGAAGAAAAAGAGCCATTTTATTACAATTCCATTACAGCTTTTCAGCATTGCGACATGGATGAAGGAAAACTATTACTCAACCTGCACACGCTATGAAAAATGAAACTAGTTCTGATATACAAAACTGCTTTGTTCTTGATGAAGATAAACAGTCTGGGTATGTTTGTATTCATTATATAAAGTCCATAGCAAAACCATACCAAAATAACACGTCAAAAATAATCAAAAGAGGGGGGAAAAAATCTCGCAAAAGCCATTTTAAACATTGTGTCAGTACTGGACAAATGACTCTGTGGTAACACCCACCACCCTGCCTCCATACACAGGAAGACAAATATTGAACAGGACTCCACACGCATCAAACAACACTGTGGGGCAGGGCCGAGTAGGCCTGGGTCTCGTCTGTAATCACAAATGTCCAAATCCTCTAACGAGGTCCAGAGCTCTGTCCCCCACATCAAACTACGTCTCTGCACACTGGGTTTCCATTACGTGACTCTTACTCTGATCATTTAATGCTTTAATGTCAGTTATATATGATTCTTCAAGAGTTAAAACTTACATCAACCTGAAATATTAAGCGGATTAAAACAATATCAAATGCACCCGGGAAGTTATCTTGTAGTCCGCACAGTTATGTTGAGTGACCTGTAGGGGGAGCTGCTCTTTTATGACTTGGGGGGTGTATTTGTGTAAGACAATAAAAACATTAATTTGCCCTGAAATCATTCCTGACGTAAATGTAAAATGGTGCCCATTGGAACCCAGTAATGAAGCATGCGGCATCTCTGCAGCTTCTAATTTGACTAGTTAAATGACTCCATTACGTGTTTAACAGACAGAGGCAAATCATTTCTGGTCAGTTGAGGCTCACTTAGCCGCGTCACAGGGCTTGGGGAGAAATCGGAAGATAACTGGTCCTGCTTTTTTCCTTTTTTGCACTCTACACTATTGCAGGCCAAAAGTAAAAGGCTGACAGAAAAGCTCACGATATGACCTGCACATCTCCTCAAATTTTTTCTTCTGTGTCCACCTCCCTCTCTCTCTCTCTCTCTCTCTCTCTCTCTCTTCTTTTGCGATGGTGCGTCTACATACCACTGTTTATTAGGTGCCCACTGTACATGATCAAATCCTATATAGTGAAATACATGATGCTCATCAGAGAGTGCGTTTTCAGTACACAGATTGGACTTATTATAGGAATCATGCTGTATAATCATACTGGTGTCCACCAGCTTAAGCTGGAAAGTTAGATGTATTAGGACAGCATTAACAAATTATCAGATCAACACTTTACACAGAAATGTAACAATATTTTAAAGGTCATTTAAAGGAGGTGCTTAACTTTAAGAAAGTGTTGGTGTTCAACCTTTAGGAGGTCAAATTAATTATTATCTGAGCCGTTTTATTTTCTGTTCATTTGAGGTTTGCATTTAAAAAACTATTACCAAATTAAAATCCCATTATACCTTTTTAAATCATTCCTGATCAATCCTTATTTGTGTTTACAATTTTCAAGGAAAAATAAATAACAATTTTGTACTAACAATTGTTTGAATAAACACAACTAAATTGCATCAATATGTAAATCAACACCAAAAACTATGCCACAGACCTATCAGAGTTGCATATTTCACAAAAAATAAAGCAAATGTTAGTTTGCAGTAATTGACAACTTGTAACCTCAATAGAAAATGTTTTTTTACTTAATTTTTAATATTACCTAGGTAGGAGGCTAAATAAAACTTTTTACATGCTGATTTTAGTCATTAAAATGTATATATATATATATATATATATATATATATATATATATATATATATATATATATATATATATATATATATATATATATATATATATATATATATATATATATATATATATATATATATATATATATATATACATACACACACACATATACAATAATAATATGCCAAAATATGCCATATTTGTATTATTTAATTTCTGTATAAAGTAGATGAGGGCTTTTAGTTAATAACAGTTATAGTTAATATTTTCCACAGTAGTTTATCTCACAAGAACAAATATGAGATTTTAACCTCTAAAAAAAGTCATGAAGCACAAAAGGCCAGCATGTTTTTTTAAGTGCCACACTTTAAATGATTGACACATGCTTTCACATGTCATTCATCAGTAGAATGTGAAGCTGGTGTTGAGGGTGTGAGAATGATCAAACCTACAGAGAACAACAACACCAATTATGGATATCAATTGGCCATTCCACACACAGACTAATACGGGATCATCAGTCTAAAAACACACATACACACACACAAACGCAGGTGGGTAAAGACAGGCACTCTTAAAGGATATAGGGCTGATTACAGCAGGTGCGTATGTGTGAGTCAGACAGGCCTCTGACCTCTGGCTTTAAATGGGGTGATTAGGAATGGAAAGAGAGTTAAGTGTGGATGGGCTGATTCGTAGTACACTCTCTCTGCCCTCTGCTGCGCTACACAGAAGGGCAGGAACTGAACTCCTCCGCACGTGCAGGAAGCTGGAACATCTCTGCTCATGGACAGACAGCCAATCACAGGCTGGCATTGCTTGCAAGGATAATGGCACATGCTGAAGGATTTCATCATATAATCTGAGAGATGACAAGTTCCTATATTAAAAAGCATTGATATGTATCCTTGAAACACAATTATAGACTATTTTCAATTAAGAACTCAATGGGATAGCTAACCAAAAAATTAAAATTCTGTCATTATTTACTCTTGTATGGTGTTCTTTCTTCTTCTGAAGACGTTTTAAAGAATGTCTCTGTGTTTTATTCAACATACAATGATTGTCAGTAAGAACCAGTTGGACCCTTTTGGACCTTTATATTGGACCCCAATGACTTTCGTTGTATGGACAAAAGCAGTTGTAATATTCTTTAAAATACCACACAAGAAAGAATGTCAAACAGGTTGGGAACGACACAAATGATGACACAAATTTCATATTTGAGTGAACTATATCTTTTATAGTTGCTCCAGCTGTTCTTGCCCAGGCCGGGCCAGTGTGAGTATGCAGGGGCTAGAGTCGCCCACTCTAATGGGATAGGTAATTATTCAGACTGATCCCACAGACAAGGGATTTAAGAACTAAGTATACTATGTGACACATGTCTGGGATTATTAATAGTCATAACAGGATGGACAGATGGACAGGCCTGAGATAATGCCATCAGATGCCATAATAAGCTTCACTGTGGATTCTTAAAGTACAAGCAAACCACAACAACTACAAACAGAACTCCGTAAATGTCTCCGTACAGTAACGGCCTCTATCTCCTGAGCGCCGGTCTCACAGCAGATGTCAAACGATGGTAAAAAGCAACAGCGTACGATCCTGAAGAGCAAAGATCTCTTTATCCCTTTAGCGTCTATGGCTCAACTCTTTGTAGTCCGACTGAAGTGCAGTGAAGTGGGCCGTTTGCACCCCCCTCCCCAAACGTCCGAGTCTTAACAACTCACCCACCCCCTCATGTCTGATTGTTGATCCTCCTGAAGAGGACAGATCAAATATTCCACTCCAGTCTGCGAGCGGAGCACAGATATGATTGGGGTTGACGGACGGGGCCCCCAGTTTGAAGTCTTAACAGACAGTGCGACTTTGATATCTGTACTCGGCGCGTATCACCAAAGACACAGGGAATGAATGAGAGTGAGGGGGAACTGAGAGAGACAGAGAGAGAGAGGCAATGAACAAAAGCATCTGTGGAGTGGTCAAGGCCAGCGGCAGCATGTGTCAGAGGCTTTTTGATGTTTAACCCCCTTCCTCTCTCTCTTCTTCTCCTCCTCCTCCTCCTCCCTGTATTCCTCCCCCCAAAGGCCCCACTTCTCCCTCACACTTCCTGCTTTCTGGGAGAGCCCAGTGGCGACACATACTGTATATACGCATACACACACCAACAGCCTCATCCAACCAATTACCAGCCCCTTGACTCTTGTACATTAGACAGCGCTGCTTCGAATAAAGGCAGGAAACCGCTGTTTATTCGCTGAAAACTCTTGCTAAATACAAAGCATGTTGAATCATTCAAATTGTATATGGGAGAAAATATCATATCAGACACATCTTCAGGAAATGTCAAGCAAAAAGGCCCATTCACACCAAGAATGGTACCTATAACTATAATGATAACTATTAGACTCCACTCCAACTCAAAATAACATTCTGTTTATTATAAGCATGCACTGCAGTGGGATTTTATATAAATCCAACATAATATGTATCACATTGTTGTTTGATTTTAATTAAGTAGATAAGGTAAAAACTGGGCCATTGTAAAACGAACATTTGATGTTTTTAAAACTAGATTCTTTGCATTTATTCTATGTTAGGATAACAGTTAATCTAATAGACAATACCAACCGGCTCCTTGACTCTTGTACATTAGACATCACCGCTTCAAATAAAGACAGGAAACCGCTGTTTATTTACTGAAAAGTCTTGCTAAAAACAAAAGATGTAACATTTTTCAAAAATATCTTATTGGACACATCTTCTGGAAAAATTAAGCAGGCCTGTTCACACAGAGAATGATAACTCTATAAGAGTCTGGATTCTGATTGGCCGTCAATGTTTTTTATCAGGTGGAAATAATTGATTCCACAATATTATTGATATAGTGGTGGTGTAGACTTCCCTATTGACATACAATTAGAATTATTATTACAACCTAAACCTAAAAAGTATTGTTATCGTCTTTGGAATTCACAATTACAGTACTGACAGTCTTTCTGATGGCCTGCGAGTGAAAACTGAAATCCGAAGGTAGCAAAGTTCATCTAAAAAGAGGAAAAGAGATAAACGTGTGCAATCATCATTTTCTTAACTTGTGTTTCCGCAGATTCAAAGCACTGAGTTTTAGCATAAACAGCAGGCAGGAAAAGTGGGTTTTTAAAAACTCGCTCTTCCTGGGATTGAGCGTTCGGAGCAGAGGGATGAAGAAAAGACTAAACAGATGTCACAGCTTGGCGGGAACGAGGGAGTTAAATAGCTTTATTTTTTTCCTCCGTCTTTTTAAATGTCTCACGTATAAACAGATTTTGTTGCTTCTTAAAGTGGGCTCAAAATTAAAGCGTATCGTTTTACACACATATTGCATGCATATTAGTGAGCCCCAGCTGCCCGTGTCCTGTTCTTAAGAGCCATATGATTGAGTTAGGGGCCCGGGTATCAGATAAGATTTAAGCCTGCTCTCCCTGTGCGCTCCCCCTCTGCATTTTACTGCTAACTTATTAAATGGAGAGAAATGACATTATTTTTCTGAGTGTATGTGTAATTATTGTCACACACCTGTGACTCCTGCCATAGACGACAAGAGGAGGAGAGGAAGGAAGAGACGAGGGCGAGGGGAGAGATGTCTCTCGGAACAGCGGGAGCTCTGGGTTTTTTCCTTTAAATGGTGGGTGAGAGAAAAAAACAGCAAGCTTGTTAATCACAGAATCTCTGTCGTAGGGAAAACACGGATATTCTATCAACTTAAACGGCAGACATCATTGTGAATTTGATCTGAAATTAAATGTCCTTTCATGTTATTTCCTGCAGACAATAACATTCTACATGCACTCCTGAAGTTTATGGAAAAGTTTCCCTTTTTTGTCTGCCAAACAGGCTTTCTTTCCACATACCACCAACAAACTGTTCTGTGTTGGCAGTTCTAGATGGCGAACAAAACGTCTCATCTGAAATTCTGATGCATGCGCCAAGCACACGTTCCTTTCTTTCTTTTCTTTCTTTCATTCTCTCTCTCTCTCGCTCTTTTTTTTTTAGGGGACCACCCCGTGGAAGGCAACATGTGAAATACTGCTCTGAAGACAAAGGAAATTACCTATTAGAGAGGGAGCAATGATCTTCTTTTGCCCCGACTCCAAAAAGTGACTCAGAATGTTGTAATTGTTTACCTTTGACACTGACCGTAATTCTTCTCCGCTCCGCCGTAACAGAATATTTCAGCGTCGCTTTTCAAAAGCTCTCCTTCTCGCTCTCTCGCCGCAACGGCGATGCCTCAAATGTCATCGAATCGCTCGGTTTTACGTTTTTCTTTTCAACACCCGCTCTTTGCTTCACAGGAGGAAGGGCCAAGCAAGTGAGAAAACGTCAAGAAAAGCAGCAGATCGGCTTGTTTAAGATATCCCGGCATTGTTCGCCGTCAACTAGGCCCTTAAAATGTGACCTCCGCTCCTTCTGTGACTTGTGCAAATACATCGGGTGCCACTCAAAGCCTTTTATTCTGACACTTTTGAAAGGGCTGTTGATAAAAGCTAAGCACGTCAGGAGGTTTTACACTGTCAGTCTCGCTTTCCTGTGCTGATCTAAAAGCATGGAAATAGCAGCGTTTTTTGGTGTAATGTTTTAATAGAAAACAGATGGCCGCAGATGTAGGGCTGCACAGAGCTGGGTGACATGTCTTTAATATTTTAGAGTGGTCTTGCTGTAAATGTAGAAGCAGCTGTTTCCTCCCCGTTGTAAATTTGGAGTTTTTAATTTGTGATTGACAGCTATTGGATTTGCTGTAAATTACAAAAATGAATATGGAAGCGATGGAACCGACGGCCAGGAAGGGGGGAGGAGAGGGGGGCATTTGACGGCGTTCACGGATGAATAGATTTATGTGCACCCAAATGTGAGGTATTTACGTTCTCTCTCTCATTCTCTCTCTCTCTCGTTGGTCTGATTCCGCTCAAGCACACCACTATATACGCCGCTGATATTTAAATGTACATGAATATTAAAATATAAGTGCGGGTGGAGAGGATGCGAGCGGGGGGAGGCGTCGTGCGCACGGGGCGGCTGGTAACAGAGTTCTATTTCGATGTGTTTGTTTAGCTGCTGTTCGTTTAGTTTTAATGTCAGCCGCGAGTACAGCTCCCTTGACGCTTATGGTAGAGGTGATTGTCATCAATTCGCATCTTGGCATTTAAACCACCTGCTTCAAATGTGCGTATTTGAAATGCAAATAAACTGCATATGCCCAGACAAATTAAAAAACATGGTGAGTAAACACTTTTGAAGTCATAACTTTCTCTCTCCTTTTTTTCATCAGGGACTTGCACTGTCAAATGTTCTTTTACTTGAGAAGGCAACGCCAGACAGATAATGCCTCTCAGAGCAAACCTGCATAATACTAACTGATTATATATTTATTTATGGTTTTGTTCACAAGGCATAGAAAGCGGTTATGTTTTTATCTCGGCCTCAGCTTGATTCTTATGCCTCTGGAGTGTTTTCGATTAACCGTTTCTGTCTCTTTTTTTTGTCCTTCTGAAAAACGAATGCATTATATTTTCTCTGCTTATTTACCACCTCTCTCTTCTTCATCGCCTGACACTACCGTTATTCAAACATCAATAGCTATACGTCTTCTTTAGCACTGACTCTTACTTTCATATTGATATTTATATGTGATCATTACTTTTCTTCTCTAGGCTTTGTCTCTGTGTGTCAGCTCTAAGGTGCAATATCCAATAGTGCATTCAGAGCAAAACGCAGAGCAAATATGCCGCATCAGGCTGGATACCTTTATAATGAACCCCACACATTATTCTTCTTCTTCAGGTGTCAGTTTAAACATGATCATGTTGCGCATTTATTTTTCTTTCTATTTGCTTCTGTTTCTGTCCAGGCCGTGTGAGAGGATACTATGATAAAGATGAGTTTTTAATCAGGCAGATGGCTGACACGCTAAACACTCTTCCTGTATGTGTGTAATCATTGCCATCACTCTCATTAATCATCATCATCATCATCATTCGGGTCATCTTCATCGTCATGTTTTAGATGAAATCTGTGCTTCTGCAGAACGAAATGAAAAGGACAAGGTGGAAAAAAACAAAAACCCACCCAAACTTCTGCACCACTGCTTCCCAGCATCTCCCAGTTCTCCCGGTTTTGATAAAAGTTGCTGAATGTTGTTTCTCAAATTAATGAGCAGCCGTTTCATTTTGTCAGATGAAGAAGTTGAAGTAAACCGGGAGGGAAGACACACATGAAACCGCTTCATTAGCGTTAAAGACCCCCTTCTAAAACGCACACAAACACCGGGTTCACCTCATCGAGTATCGATTGTACCGCCGATCGGGCTCTCAGAAAAGCACCTGTCATCCGTTTGACGAGCAGTTGTCAAGCACGCACAGTGACCGTGCACCACCAACGCCGTCGCCGCTAACGTTCACGCACCTGTCAACCGCAGGCAGGCAGAGCCCCTGATGAGGTGTTACCTAATTGTGTTTTAGAAAGCGATGACACCTCGTCTCTACCTCTCTCTCGCTCCACTATGATATGTCTCTTAATGCAATTAGGCATAATGAAAAACTAGAAATGGTGAACACTGGAGGGCTGCTGGAAGTGATGTGGGGTGGTGGAGGGGAGGGGGTGGGGGGGTTGGACTTCCTGCAGAGAGCAGGCATTCAAATGAGAACTTAATAGGAACATCAGAACAAGAGCAGTATTTTCTGTGAGATGACAACAACATTAAAAATCCAGGTAATTAAAAACATACTCTGTGTTTTGTCAAAGTGGCCGTCATTGTTGAAGTTGAAGCCTCTCACCCCCCCTCCCTAACAATTTCGGCATAAATACGAATAATGATCTCGGGAACAGAAAAATGAAGAAGACGGTCAGAGAAAAGCAAGAGAACAACAACAACAGGGGGGTAAAAAATCAATCAAAGTATTAGACTGAAAAGTTGTTCTGTTCTCAAGGACATCGAGTTCTCGGGCATTCTGTCGGAGCTGTCCAGTAGAAAAAAATGAGACATAACTTGGATGAGACGCCAGCGAGAGGGGAGGGGGAATGGAGGGGGGAGAGGAAAGAGACACAGAAATAAACCCAACTCCCATCTGATGACCAGCTTGTCTATAATACTGAATCCCTGCACCGTGCCAAGATGCAGAAACAGGATAAGTCCAGATCGGAGAGATTTGAACTGGTCTCGGGCCCGTGCCGGAGCGGCGACAACTATCAAGCATGAACAAAATCGCTGTTTCACCTGCTTACCAGCCCTTTTCGTAAGCCGATAAGATAGTTGAGCGTAAAATCGAGTGAGGGAAAGAGAGGGAAAAAAAAAAAACATGATACATGGCATTCATCTTATCGTTTTCTCCCCCCAAAAAATTACAGGACAGATGATGTGGCCATCTTGAGATCGTTTGTCAACTGTCAGCCTGGGTTGACCTTGCAAAAAAGCACAAAAAAAACAAACAGGGAGGTGGCTGATATCATTTTTACCGAAAAAAGGAGAATGAGAAGAGAGAAAGGGCTGTTGTTTTTGATAATAAAGAGACATTTTGCCTTCCATTTGCAGCGCCAGTTAAAAGCGCAACCAACATGGAAATCCATTACGAAACGCTACTTAAAAAGTGTGACCAATCCTTGTGCAGTCAATTAGGGACTGGAGACAGACTATGATGTTTGTCGTTTAGGGTCTGGCGCATTCTGATCAGCGAGGATTTAACGATGAGGAGGAGAGATTTGGTTAGCTTTTTATTGTTTTTTTTCTTCTTCATCGCTTATTTTTTTCCATGGGGGAAGTATACATAGATAGAGGGATGACATGGATGGGAGGGGGCAGCCAAGCTCCACTTATCTGTTTTCTCCCTCTCTCTCTCTCTCTCTCTCTCTCTCTCTCTCTGTCTTTTCATTTACAGAAGCATTAATGTGCACAGCTATGTGCTCATCCATTGTTCTGAGTTTTACAGCATGAAGAATGCATTTGTGGAGTGGAGATTGTCAAAAAAAAAAGAAAAGCTGTGTTCTTAAACTCAGTCCGGGAGAAAGACACAATATGTAATCTAAAGTGCGCAAAAAGAATGATTGGCCGGAATAAGTGGGGATGAGGTTTCATATTAAAAAAGATTTATCTTAAAGTATGGTGTTAATCCTCAGATTAATCCCCCCCTCCTCCTTTTTTTGCATGCTGGTTTTCATAAAACCTATAACCCATAAAGTTCTTACATTTTCTGGAAACAGGCACGCTAGGCCTGATTTTACAAGAATTGCTGCCCAATGAATCATGCCGAGAATTCATCCTCTAGTGGTGTGCGACTCCAGAACTGATAATTAAACAACAAAACAAGTTTTTCAAAAGGAAGAGCAAAGAAACAAAGAACTTGTTACATAAATGCAGGAAATTTCGTTCACTAATCAAAAGAAAGAATAATGGCGGTTATCACGGATAAATGCAAGAATTGTTTTCAAAACTGCTGGAGCAAAATGTTTAATAAAATGTATTAATATGAATAATTATTATCATTGTCTTTCCTCTTTGTGTTCTATATAATTTGTAAATCAGTGTTCTTTGCTTCAGTGGAAACTCATCACATTAGAACTGCCTGTAAACTGCTGTTAGGCTGAAACATATGGGTGCATGCAGTCGTTAGCCCACTTCATAAATATTTCATTCATATTTCCTGTTTGTGTGCATGGAGCTGTGTGACTGAAAGCCTATGCATGTGTGTGTGTGTCCGTGACTTTCTCGCTCTCTCTCTCTCCTTTTTTTTTCTTTCTCTGTATAATTAAATCTCAGCAGATTTCCTTTGAAACTGCTAATCATACCAGTAAATCAAGGCTGAGATTTATCTTGATGAAGGAATAGAAAATAACTTCTGAAAGTAACAGAAACACCACTCGAGAACAAATAGAGGCAGGCAAAAGGTGAGCTTGATTTCAGACTTTGCCTCCTAACTGTCATCAACCATCATTCAGCCTCAAACACGCTCGAATCGCAATATTCTCCGCGCAGGCAGTGTGTTATAGTGTGCGAGAGAGAGCTAAAATGGGATCACAGGCCACTTATTGAGTTCTTGCGGACACAAAAGGCCTACTGTTGCAGACGGCTAAAGCTGAGGCAGTTACTGTACCTTTCAAAACTAATATGTAACCATATCTGTTTTAAAAGGACGATTCATATTACTGTGAATGCAGGAGGAAAGTTGTTCCCATCTCCCAGGCCCTAGGAAACTCGAGTCCCGACCTAATGGCCCTCAATTGGAAGGTGGCCTTTTGTGGAAGGGGCATCGCATTCGTAGAAAAAATGACACATGAAATTTTGGTGGTGATGTAAAGCACTTCAGCTTTTTTTTTGATAGCACAATGGCACTTACTGTGCTTTATGGTCGCCGTTGCGACACAAAGGTCATTCCGTATATGACTCAGCGGACAAGGGCAGCACTGAATGAAAATTAGGTTATATGTGATCAACCAAGTTATTAATCTGATTAAAATGGATTCTCTTTGCTTCCTATTTAGCAAGGCTTGGGAGAGAGAGAGTAACAGAGAGAGAGAGAGAGAGAGAGAGAGAGAGAGAGAGAGAGAGATGAGGGGGGAGGAAGGGAAACAATAGGACATTCTGTTTATTTATCCACAGAAGAGTGCCAGCGCAAACTCCAGCGTAAATTCGCTAACGTATAAGACAACATCGACACCGCAAAATATGCATTTTTGCGTTCCACATGCAGCGGTGTCCTTGCGCTGCTGCCTCATCCAGGTAACCTTTCTAATCCTGATTAAATTACTGCAATTAGAACAGCAGCTCTCCTACCTCCCCCCATATTTCCCTAATAAACAATACGCCATCTTAAATCCATTCGATGGGATTTGCATGGAACAATGCTCAAGCTCGTGCGATTTATTTCCATCTCTACAGAGGAATTAAGTGCATTTTTTAACAGCTAATGGTATAATGTGGGCTTATTTCTCATGCAATGCTTTTCTTTTATGTCGCTCCTCCACTCTTTCTATTTGCAGGAACTTTGCTTCCACCCTGTTTATTTGAAGTCTAAATCAAATGTGGCTTATTGGACTGGCTCTTCTTTCGCGCAGCAACTTGAACGTGGAAGTACGCGGATTCCGACAGATTCGTCTGTAATTGCTACACGACCTCTCAAAACACACCCCAGTTGCCTCTGCCTCAGCCAGCCTGTGTTTTCTGTATTTGTTTTATTAACTTTAGTGCGTTGTTTGCCATTGATGTGGAATAAAGGAGCAAATAAAAGTTGACATACTTGTGCTTTTTTTCTTTTTTTAACTCCTGCGCCTGCCAGTCGGAGTCGGGGCATATTCTCTCATTACGTTTGGAGTGTATGTCATACGCTGTGTGTAAGCATGATCATTATACTGTGTGTGTGAGGTGTGCCCCTACACAGGCAGGAAGTGTTGTTCTGCCGGTACAATCCCTCTGAGAGCAGATCATCACATCTAAGGGCACCTGGGGAACGCAAGCAGCACAGCTATGAGGAATACCTCCAATTGAACAAAGTCGGAGAAACCAAACAAAACAAAAACAAAGAAATAAGATCAAATATATGAGGTGGCGGAAAAAAAACATTGGGTCTAGGAGCAAATCTATTAAGTATTAGCTTAAGGGTTTCTGTCATTAAATGCAAACTATAGTGGGCTACGGGGGAATAAAAATAATGGAGGCATGCCGTGATTACTGTGCCAGTGAGAACACTTCATATTTTCCTCTCCCAAGGTTTCCTCTAACAAGATCTTTCTTTCCGTCTAATATTATGAATAGCATAATTGTTTTGCTGTCATTAGCATTGAATATTTCTCTGCCTTTGTTGTCATACTGGAACATGATCCTTTATTCAGCGACCACTTGCTCTTTTTCTCTCCGCTGGAAACGACGAAGCCTACTGTACTGTACGTCAGCAAGGTACGAGACAGGACTGAAAGAGAGCGAAATTACTAGGCCTTTCAAAAGCTTTCAGCGCCGCCAAAGTTGATATCAGAGTAAATTAGTGCAGGGAAAAATATTTTTAGAGATTGCACAGCTGCTGGTGGAGAGCAACAGGTACCATCCAGTGGGCTTGACAACAGCTTTTACAATTAATTGCTCTTTGAAACCAGAATTTGCGTTGCTGAGTGACAAGGCGCTAATTCACCTAGGTTGAAGTTAAAATGGTAATATTGAACATGTGAAATAGCACCTCGCCTTTACCCGACGAGCCTTCATCACACTCCGCACAATGGAAAGAGTGGAGATGCACCAACACTGTCTGTCACCTCAGAGACTTCCAAGGAGAGAGCGAAAGAGAGCGAGCAGTCTTTCATTGTGAGAGCGCTTCCCTCCGGCAGTGTGCTCTGAGATGGAGAAGCGTGGGACAAGGCTCAGAGACACGGTCTGATGTGTCATGTCAAGACTCTACCTTTACTCTGTAATAAGACTGTTTGACAGCTCTTAAATGTACCACAACAGTGCGCTCGGAGGCTGACAGCATTTAAACTCCTGGAGACAGGTTAAACGTCATCTGTCAGAGATGAAGGATTCGTCTTGGAGTCTTTTACAAATCAGTCGTATGTACCTTCTTGGTTCATCGCAGGTTCTCTGGTTCTGACTGCGAGGAGCTAAAGATTACCGAGGGCCTCTGCGTTCCCGGGGGAGGGATTATGTGTATATAAAACACGGACCGGCTGACCCTCGGGCCGTACGCATCATCAGAGTGTGACGGCTTCTCCCGCCTCTCCGCGGTCGCCCGAATGCAGGGGCTGCGTGGATGCTAGCAGACTAACACGAGCCATATTACTGTTAATTAGCCACCTGATGAGGACAGCATTACTGGCAATTACCAAGTTTCATCCCTGCGCCGCTTTTTGAATGTGGAGATCTCTTTTTACTAAAAGGGAGATGAAAGTCAGGGGCAAATAGCGCGGCAAAAAAAACGAAGTCAAGAGATGTTTTGTCTGTTCTGTGTTATATTCCCACTCGTTCTCGCTCTGCGTCTGTAATAGTTCTAGTTGTTCGTAAATTAAGAGACCGCAATAATTACTTAGTAGTAATTGCTATGTGGTAAATGAGCATGTCATTGAGGTGGCATGCAGTAGTGGGTTTGCGTGTGGAGTAAATTGTGTTTCTAAATTTTTTTTTTTAAAACGCACACTGTATGGCAGTGGCTCTGAATTGGTGGGTCCCAAGTCTGTTCTGGTTGGGTGGGGGCATATACACTGCCCGGTCAAAAAATAATTTTTCGCTGATTGGATTTAAATAGGCAAATGCTTAAGAGTCTGTGATTGGATCATTATTGCAATGATTATTATGTTTCTAGCATGTTATTTGTTTGGCAAACAGTTCTTCTAACCCTAATTGATGGAGTGTGTAGCTTTTCATTTCTTAAACAACCATTTATAGCCATATTCTAGGATAACAATGTCAAGATTCATCAGGCTCACATTGTGAAAGAATGGTTGGGAGGGAGCATGAAAAATCATTTTCACACATGAGTCGACAAGTCCAGACCTTAAATTCACTGAAAGTCTTTGGGATGTGCTGGAGTAGACTTTACAAAGTGCAAGACAAGATCTTGACCAAAAATTGATAAACCTTCTGAAGGAAATAAATGTGATGTTATTTCCTTCAAGAGGTGCATCCATTTTTGGTCAAGATCTATGTTTATACGATTTTTACTATATTTATGATTTTTATAACTAAATCATACTAAATTATATGATGAATAATTATATCTATGATAGAAAATGTGACCCGTACTGACAAAATGAGTCAGAATGCACACAGACTACTTACGAGCAAAAATGTTCACAAAAATGTGTTCATTAAGCCCTCGTCTAGCGATCACAATGCTCCAAATAGCAATTAACATCTAAAAATATCTTTATTTGTTCGTTTTATGAGAGGAGTAACTTTCCTTTGTCATTGAAAAATTGCAGTTTTTCTCTACTCGCTTCTCGGCGGTGCTTCGCCTCAGCACAAGTTTGGTGTCTTTTTTAAGCGTAGCATTCCAACTTTGTGAATATTCACAGTGAATTCTCAATGGCATGAGTCTGAACCAATGAAATTTGATTTTCAAGCTCATGCTGATGTAAACAAAACGATCTTACTCACGCTGATTGACACATCCAAAGAATTTCAGGCAGCGTGCGATCCCGATATACTCAGAATTACAGTATTTCAAAATACCAGTTTTGGCGAGTATTCACGCAAACATGATCTGTTATATCTTAAATGAACGATAATATATAATTATAATATATAATATAGCATGATATTAGATCCGTGCGGTACAGTAGGTCTTAATACATAGGCTGTCTGTTGCATTAATGCATTAATCAAACAATTGTGGGATTGTGGGAAAAAAGTTGAATATATATTTTCCTATATATATTTGGTTTTGACTTGGTGTGTGCCAAATGTGGTGTTATTAACAGGGTTTTTAAGGTATGGTTGCTAAGTGATTTTGTTTTGGAACCTTCAAAAAACGTAATAATGAAATATGTCTTGAAAATGTGCTCATTGCGACTCATTTTGCCAGCACGGGTCGCAAATATTGTATCATATATTTTTATTATTATCTTTTTAATAATAATAATCATTGTTATTAAAAATGTAAATGTTAAATTTAGCAAATATTCGTTTTTTTCTAGATAAATAAACAATTTTAGTTCTTTTCTAATGGAAAGTCCTGAAGCAGAACCCATTGACAACCACTGCAATATGGTACTTGAAGTATACTGATATATAATGTGATAACAATCTTCTGGGAATTAAAAGGCAAAAGAATGTTACAATGAGCAAGAAAGGTCTGTTCCACACTAAGCGTAACTTACGTGGACGTGTGACGTTTGTGCAAGCACGTGAGGACGTGTCATCGTGTTCCTCGGTATGAAGGAAAAGTCACAAGTCTGTTTCTTTACATCTGTGGGTTCACTGTGCGCATTGCAGGCACCATATGTTTTTAATTATTATAATAGAACCTGGTCAGAGAACAACACACACTCACATAAGTGCCTTATTACCACAGTCACTGAAGAGAGACCGACTGAAAACAAGAGAAAGAGTGAGAGATAGAGAGGCATTTAAAGTTAGAAGAAGTTAGCGAGGGGGAGAGATGAACTTAAGGCTGACAGGAAGACAGGAAGTAGTGCACTCTCTCTGACCCACACCAGACTAGGGTCAAGACCCGCCCAAGAGAGAATCTGATCCTACACCCTCCTGACAGTGATAATTGGCCACTGGTGACTAAACACCATTTACATTTAACTACCCACTCCTGTCTGCTGGTCAAGATACATGCTAACACACACACAGACACATACCCACACACACACACACACACACACACACACACACACACACACACACACACACACACACACACACACACACACACACAGGCTAGCAGACAGGCGCTAAAATGAAAGGAGTAAAAATATTGGGTATTCCTACATTCACACATCTTTAACTGCATCGCTTATAAAGTCTTTTTTATTCGGATCAGAGTTTGTAAGTCTGCGGTGACATATTAAAGGACACACTGTAAACTGATAAACCCAAAGGGATTTGCATAGAAGAAGTAAAGGAAAGACATAAACCCATCCACATAAGCATACATCGCTCTTCTCTCTTTCTACAACAAGTTATTCACTCACTTTATACACCCAGCCACTATTTCTCTCTGTTTCCTTCTATCGTTCTCCATCTCCAATCATCTGTCATTCTCACTGAGTGGTTTGGAGTGAATGGGGACAGGGTTCACTGCTTTTCCACCAGGGGGTGTCATGGCCTTATGAACTAGGATGGTTGGGGTGAGCAGCCCCTCTTTCATCAGTCCTTCAAGTCTGATCTCTCTATACGTACATCCTCTCTCCCTCTTTTTCTGTCCGTCTCTTTTCTCTCAGCCTACTACGCAACTATCACTTGAGGAATTTCTTGTCTGTGTGGCAAAACTGGATTGTGGGTGGTGGCTGGACAGCTCTTAGCGGTAAACATCTGAAAACTGTGCTCCTGTGGAGTGTCTGGGGCCTCAGACACTCACAAAGACACACACTTCATACTATTAAGCAGGGTTAGAGATGAAAACTCACACACTTTAGACAGGCAGAGTAACTGTTCTCCGTACCACGGGCGTGCGCTCACAACTGCTCCTGTGAGAAATCTAAATGTGGCCATTTTTCATGACGGCTAATGGAGACAGGGCGGGTGAATCAAGATAACTGTTTACACTGCAAGCTACGACGGCCACGACAATGAAAACAACAACAAAAACAAAACGGGGCGAGGGCAGAGAGTGTGCGAAGAGCTTGGGGAGAGTGATGGTGGCAGATGGAAAGGACACTAATAATCGCATTTCTCTCGTTCTTTTTCTTTTTCACAATAAATAAAAGCACTTTTTCCGGTGACACGTTTCCATTATAGCGCACCAGCAAACATTTAAAAAATGTTGAAGGTATATGTACCTACTTGTCTTCTGGCCTTAACGACAAATTGCACAGGTGCTGCAGATTATCGGGTCTGATGTGTGGTTATTACAACATGCATAGCTTGGGATGATACGTTGTTAAATTAAGGGGAAGACAAAGAGGAGCAAAAGAAAGACAGACAAAGAACACAATGCTCGAGACATGTGCAATGTATAGATGAAGATATGCCACTAACAGACCCAGTATTGATTATATGATACACTTACACAATGGCTGCCTTGCACAATGGAACAAGGCCATTAAGCAATGTGAACAATATAAAGCTAATCCACTAGACTACACAGAGTCTGAGGTGTCTGACAGAACTCAGCACTAAATCGCAGCTATACTTCATGTGTGCTGTTTTTTTTTGTATTTTTGTTTTGTTTTTTAATAACTGCAAATAAACTCTCCTTCCTGGTTTCAGTTAGTCTTTAAATTAAATTATAGGTTGTGATTGAAGTAAAATGTGCATTGTATTTATATATGGGAAATGGTTAATCTACAATACTATGAATGTAAGATACTTGATATGCAAGAGAGAGTAAATGTGTTTGTGTGTCTTATAAAAGCGGTATAATAATGAGGGTGTCACTTTAAAATGACTCTCACTCATTCTATCCCGGATGTCAAGGCATACCATATTCAGCTGAGATTTCTAAATATTAATGATTTATGCATTATTTGCATACAAACCTAATGCCAAGCCACTTCAGATAATCATATTTTGCCCTGAATTAAATTTTCAGTGGGATTTTTGCGTCATCTATGCCCAGCCCCAAGGAATCATGCAGAATGTGTTTCACTCAATTTTATACAAGAGACCCAAGCACAAAAGATACAAGATCAGATCAGTTCCAACTGTATAGTATTTTACATCTATTTGGGTTTCAAACAGAAAAAAAAAAGTATTTTTTGTGTTTGTGCTTTTTTTGTGTCAGTATATGCATAACATTGGTGAGGTCTGAATTGTGACTATCCATATACAGAGGATCACTTCCTCTGATAAGCCAAATTGTTTTGTTTTTACTTTTCTAAGCATGCACGTTCCTAGCAAAAAGTGAAAAACAAGTGAAAATAGAAATAGAATAGAAAACAACACAAAACAGAATACATGTTAGTAGAGTGCCTTCATCGGGTTGACAAATCTTGGTGTGTGTGTGTGTGTGTGTGTACTGTACAAACTGTATATTCTATCCACTAACCCTAGCCCTACACCAAAACCTACCCATCACAGAAAACTTTCAAAATTTTTACATTAAAAAAAAAAAAAGATTTCTGTATGATTTATAAACTGATGGGGACCAAAAAAGTATCCCCTCAAGGGCAAAAATTGCTGATATTACTATCTTTGTGGGGACAACCCATAACTTATGGGTTTACCAGGGTCACACACACACACACATATGACATATGTCTGGTTCGCTATCTTTATGGGGACTATCCATAGACTTCATGGTTTTTATACTGTACAAACTGTATATTCAAACTTTCTGCATTTTTATATTTTTCTTAAAAAAAGAGAAAAACTATTTCTGTATGATTTATAAGCTTGTTTCCTCATGGGGACCTCAATTTAGGTCCCACAGTGACACGAGTCCCCATGCATGCATGTGTGCATTCAGGTTGAAGTCTCCACCGGGATAGAAAACACACACACACACACACACACACACACACACACACACACACACACACACACACACACACACACACACACACACACACACACACACACACACACACACACACACACACACACACACACACACACACACACACACACACACACACACACCACACACACACACACACACACACACACACACACACACACACACACACACACACACACACACACACACACAGTATGCAGAACAGGTTCAGCGGTAATACTAACACATTCCCTTCAGAAAGGGATGAATAAACTGTCTGTTGAGTTCTCCTCATGGTCATTCAATGCTTTTACTGTATGTATTACTCAGACATGCCCACACACTGTCACAGCGTATACAGAGACGCTCGGCTTTCCGTCAGCATCCACCAGCGACAAACTGATGGAGTCATGCTTTAAAAATGCCAAACAAAAAACTTTTGTTCTCCAGACAAAGCCTTATCTCTAAAGGTCAGTCCCTCTTCACAGCAGCAGGAGAAGGGGACGTCACAAGGGCACTTTTAAAATGTCTGATTAAAGAAGGACATTACAATAAGATACATTCACTGCAATGACAAAAAACTAGCATTCATTTTCAGCCAAGTGAATGACCTCCTCTAAATATTAAAAATGCAACAGGTTACTCATGACAGACATATTTTCCATAATTGAAAGGTCAAAAGCACCATTAATTGTTCATTTTGATGGGGGAAAGTGAAACACATGGCTGTCTTGAGACTTTTATCTTTTTTGTATGATTCTCTTGTTTGATAGATGCTGAAAAAACGAACTAAACACTATGGTCTTCCTTTACTTTGTTACTTCAATCTATCACGATGGGAAGAAGCTTAATTCTTTAACAGCTGCACAAATATTTGTTCATCTCTTTGACTGTTCATGTTTTTCCAATGTTATGCAGAGTGACTAGAGATTTAGCCTGTTTTTTTTTTCCACATAACTGACTCACATTGTCGACTAGTTCAGCTGACGTGAGTGTTAATGGTTGACTCACTTGTGGTCAATAGTATAGTGAAACAGAGATCCAAATGGCTTGTAAAATATAAGCAGCTTATTAAAAATATATATATAAATAAAATAAAATAACTACTACTAAAAAAAATAACTTATGGTTCAAGTGTTGATAAATTTGTGGTTACTAATCAAGCACAACACAAATAAACTGTCTCAAATGAACAGCTTGATCATCCAAATTAAAGGAATAATAAAGATTTGTGAGAATGAAGCAGCTTAATAAAACATGTCTGTTAAAAATACTTGCAGTACAAGTTTAAACCCCGCTGTTTAATCCTACACCTATTTGCAGTAAGATTGTTTTACTGGGAGCAAAAAAAAAGTCTACCTTGCTCCTCTGTGTTTGCAGAGTACAAGTAATAACACCAATGTAAAGCACAAAACCAAGAACGTCTATATCAACTGAAAATTAGCGTCTCCGTAATTAATAATATATTAAAAGCAAAAGGAACTCTTTATTACCTGACTGTTTTACTTCAGCAAAAGTCATCTTTCAACTAAGAAATAGCCATAAAAAAGATGTCTAAAGACTGTGGCACACACTTACTTTCTACTACAACTGCCCAAACCAAACTACAAATTCAGTTCTCGGAGATTTACTCTCTTTTTTTCATTCATGGTTACTCTCTTTTTCTTTTTATCACCAAATTTACAGAAAGGGCAGTGTGAACCACAGTAGTCTCAAGGAGCACCAGTAACCTTAGCAGAATCATGAAAGCTGACAGATCATTTTTCACAAGGCCATAGATCCCGGGCTCTTATAAAGTAATGGGCTTTTGGGAGAGGCCTTTATGAAAGCTAAGATAGTTAAGTTCTGTGTGCTAGAGATGACACAGGGACCATCAGCTCCTGGTCTGCTTCAAAGCAGACACCCTTATTCCCAGAAAGAAGAGGGAAGGAGAGAGGGTAGGACTGGAGCTCTTGTAAAATGACAATATAATAAAGATTAATATGTTACTTTGTCATCCTGATGGTCTCTAAACTTGCCCGAAATAAGGTTGAAATCACTCAAAAGCAAATCTTGCTCCTTTAGAGAGTATTGGTGCGTTTCTGACCAATGAGGGAGACATAGAACAAATGTGTAATTGGTTCACAAATAAGAAATAGTAGATTCTGTAGTGATGATGTGCTGCTCAAAATGTAGTGAATATCATGTGTTTACTTGCCAGAGAGTGTGTATGTATAACAGTGAGTCATTTTGAAAGTCATTGTTCATTGATTTATGACACTAAAAAAGGTTTTATGTTGTCATACTCACCAGAGGGGTCATTTCTTTTCATGCTGCTGGTGCCACTGCCTCCTCCATTGGAGCCGCCGCCAAGGCCTCCATTGAAGGCAGCAAGGTTCTCTGAACTGTAGGCCCGTAGGACAGATAGCATGTTCATCTGGTGCTCCAGGTGAGCCTGGTCAGGCTTTACCAGGCCAGGAGGACCACCGCTCGAGGAGAGAAGACCAAGGCCTGCCTGCTGCTGCCACTGCTTCTCAGGGGTGGAAGGCTGAGGAGGAGAAAGCCCAGAGCTTTGGGGGCCCATAGTTAGCTTGCATCTTTGGATGTCCTTCCCTGACAATGGAGAATCAGGAAGCATTTGCATGGATCCATGATCCTCCTCATCAGCATCACCCATCTCCATCTCCTCTTCTTCTCCGGGCTCCTCTTCATCATCTGAATGCATATGCCTCTCTGTAGCAGTGGGGTTGGACAACGATTTGTCACGACTCACTTCATCTTCCTCAGACTGGCCACCATGTTCCTCAGATGCCTCTATCTCGCTGCAAGATGCCTTGTCGGATAGGTCGTCCAGAGGGCCTTGACCACCCATATCATTTGGCTGAATTTGCTGCTGGTCCAGGAATCCAACAGGCCCTCTAGCAGTGCCATCATACACAGGACCAAAGGGCTTGTAGAAGTCACTGGAGAATGCTCCAATGGAGGCTCCATGCGGGGGCTGCTCCAGATGGTTGGACCAGCCTGCTTGTCCCTTCAGATCCCCAGACTCAGTCTCTCTGTCCCTGGACGGGGCTCCCTCATGGTGATGAAGAAGGCCTTGTGGTGGTGGAGCCAAGCCAGTCGATTTGCCAGCATGGGAAGGCTCTCCCAGGAGGTGCTCCTTAGTATCTTTTCCTGGGCCACACTTGCCTTTACCTAAGTGGTTGGCTTGGAGGTGGAGGGCCATCAGCTCCACAGAGGCAGTTGTGAAGGAGCAGAAGAGGCAGCCATGCCAGGCGACATTGTCCTGGATGGTGATGGAGGCTCCAGGGAGGGACCCCGCTTCAGGTCTAACAGACAAATCCAGAGGCTCATACTGGGAGCGGCCACCCTCAGCTGGTTTGACATCATTGGTGGAATTCTCTTCCTGGTTGGCCTCACTGGCCCTTTTGTTCTTGGCCTCAGCACTCTCCTGGCTAAAGTGCTGGCCATGCAGCTGACTCTCTCTCATCTCTTTCTCTTTCTTCATGGAGTTGAGAACGAAGCTGTCCATGAAAGCCTGCAGGGAGCCCTGGAAGTTGACTCCATTTCCCACCATACTCTGGTAGGCCCGGCCCAGGTCAGAGAAGCTGGCAGGACTGTCCCCTGCAGAGGCTGGTCCCTCAGGACTCTTTATGTTCTCCGTGGTGGGCTCTGGCCCCGGTCCATGGCGATCACGTTCCCTTTCACGGTCTCTGTCTCTGGGTGAGAGCATTCCTGGTGGAGCCCACTGGTGTGGAAGCATTTGACCCCCTCTGAAATCAAGACCAGAGGGCATCATGCCTTTGAACACCCCACGAAGGACATCGGGGCGAGCAAAGACCCCACTGCCACTGCTGTTCTTGCCGTGGTCATCCTTATGTTCAGAAGATGGAGGGTGGTTGGCTGAGGGGCCGCTTCCATTCTGTCGTTCACGGTGATGGCGCTCCAGGTGGTACTTCAGAGAAGCTGATTGAGTGCCTGCATAGTCACAATGAGGGCACCTGTAGGGCTTTTCACCTACAGTGAGAGTGACAGAAAGAAACAAAGACAGACAGGATCTGATGTCAGTACAGCAACAATAATATAGGTGCCAACAAGCTCAGCAGGAACCCTAGGCTTGTTCCACCTGTCAGAAGAAGAGCAAAATGAAAAACAACATGTAAATATTTGACAGGAATCATGTCAGGGATTACGTCAAGCCTCTCTAAATCTCACATTCTGCAGTGTTCGACCACATTTATCACTTAGTAAACAGTCCATCAGCCTTTTTGAGAGGAGGGAGGAGTTTCAATACGGGTCGATCCAGCTCAATCCAGCTCCTAGGAGTGAGCCATCACTCACGTCAGCGCCATAAAAAACATATCACCATATGGTGCCTTCAGTCCACTACAGAGATCATATTTTCAACTGACAACAAAACTGTCTGGATGTTATCTCTGTTCACATGGGGAACTGCAGGCTTGTGGTGCTGCTGGTTGCTGCTGTCTTTCTCACTCTCTCACTTGTCTGTCTCTCTTCTGGCCTTGTCTGCTGTCAAGCCTCTACCTTGGTGGTTGAGCTTTTCTGTGGACATTCTCTATTTGCAGTTTATCATCGTGAGGATAAATCAAGACCCACAGAAGCTCTTCATTCCCCCCGGAGGACAACTGTGACCCCTCAGTCCAAAATGCACCTAATAAAAGGCCCTCATTTGAGAGTGAAGATAGTCTAAATGATATAAACACACCATATGTGGTGCACATGAGCATTCCTCATAAGGCAGCCTCACACTGTGGATTACAAAATGCTAACCAGCATGAAATGTACTGTAAAAGAAGGCATGCAGGCAGTTTAGAAACACATGCAAATGTACAAGAATTCTTGTTAAAAGTGAAAAGGGAGCAGGATTTAACAAGAGAAAGAGTCTAAATTGCATTTGCATGATCCAATCAATATCGATATAAAATACTTTCTGACAACAATTAGAATAGGCTTGGAATGAAAGCTAGATTTATAAGATCAATAAGCAATAAACTAAATGCAAGGCTTGATTTTTGAGACCCTGTAATGTTTCAGGAATGAAATGATGTTGTGCGAGGTACAAAAAAGTCAGTGAGGGAGAGAGTTTGGAGAGATATGGGAAAATGAAAATAAAAGCATGTTTTTCAATGTGTGTGTGTGTGTGTGGCTATAAACACTTAGATTATACACATGGAAAACATTTTTTAACCCAGAAAAAATGTTGCATTGTTACGCAAGACTGAATTGAATGATTTAAGTCTGGCTCTGTAGTAAATCATGGATATAATTAGCAAATGGCATAGTGCTCAAGTAATTTATCATTATTTGGAGGGCGCCATTCCAGAAAAAGAATGGAAGATCTGCAGACCCACTGCACAGCTTCCTAAATAAAGGATTGCAAACATAAACTCAATACTATATTGATAAGGAACAAATATACAGAGGGACATATAGTGAAGGGCAGGGGGGAGAGGGGGAGAAAAAAAAGAAAAGAAAGAGGGCCGTCTTTTGTTCTTTTACACAAGAGTGTTTGAAGCACATATTCAAAAGGCATCATACAAGATGAGCTTTTAACCCAATAAGTGCTTATCCTCTGAGCAGGATAACAGAGGCTTGGTGTGATTCAATAAGGAAACGTCCTTGATGCAAATGATCATTTTCAGTTCCTTTAACTGGAAGGAATGATATTCTGTACCCAAAATTAGAATACAATTAGAGTGATCTGCTTTTCTCCACCCCATCTTGGGCATCTGCTTATGAAAATACTGATAACATCTACATTTATTTGACTTAAAAAATATATTACGATACAAATATTAAGCTAATAAATTACGAAGTGCTAAAAACTATCCTTCAGACCAATTGATTTAGGCCTATTATGCATATACACATCTTTCTTTTTTTAAACATGAACACTATCACTGGTTGTATGTTTATGTGAGTGTGTGTTCAAGTGCCTGTGTAAGTCTCTGTGCGTGTGGCATGTTCTTTGTGCACCATTTGGGCTCAGTAAGACATCTGCTCCATCATACGTCAGGGGCACGTGTGACATCTGGGGAATATACTGTATCCTGCCTTGCAACATTACACACAATTTACTGCTAAAGGTCATTATGTACCCGTTAATCCACTTTTAATTGATATCCACACAAACAACACAACCTCAGGGAAACAAAATGGATCGCCAAGGCAGAGAGGTAAAGAGATTATTATTTTTCATCTTTTGAAATGAGAGTGTGCAAAACTCTCTCAAAAAGTTTCCAAAGCTCACTCTTATGGCTGATGGACTGTGTTAATAAAAATAGGGAGGAAAAAATACATATCAAATTGCCATCTGGTATAGTGTGACAGGCTTTATATAAATTACAGAGACCTCTCACTGTGAGTTGTACATATCCATTATCATTTCTCAAGTTTACTTCTAACAGAGAGTGTTCAATCTCAACACTTGAAGTCCAGTGCAAACTGATTTCATATGGATTTGTGTGATTTGTCATGACTCCATAGCAACAGTTCAGAATAAACACCCACAGTCTTTACAGAAGGGCAATTAAAATAGTTAATAGATATGACATACTTTAAGATGAATTTCCATATGGCTTTACAGAATGGTGAAAAGTCAGCCTGCATTCCACAGGGGATAGAAAGAGAGAGAGAGAGAGAGAGAGAGAGAGAGGGAGAGGGAGAGAGAGAGAGAGAGAGAGAGAGAGAGAGAGAGAGAGAGAGAGAGAGAGAGAGAGAGAGAGAGAGAGAGAGAGAGAGAGAGAGAGAGAGAGAGAGAGAGAGATAGACAGATTGACTGCACTGGAAAAATAGATGTGTTTTTTTCTTCCATGCTTTATCTATGCCAAATGTAGAAACAAGAATGTCAAGGTGTTCGAGTTCTTAAGCCCTCCACGTAGTACCCACAACTTCTATTTACATTTCAAATTACCCTTTACTGTATGGCCCATTACTTCAATCCTTCCATTCATCTTAAAGACTTTTAGAGAACTAACTCACCATGTAGTAAGCAAATAAGCATTACCAGAGAGAAGAAAAATAAAAAATAAATAAATAAGAATGAAACGAAACCGCAAAAACATGCACCAGGCAAAAACTCGCTAGTGAAACTATCAGATTTCCATCAGGGAATCTGATGAGTGACCTTTGTTATTTACTTATACTTCATTGCTTATGGTTTGGAACAGTAGCAACTGACCACAGACCCGAGTTTAATCGCTCTCTCTCTCTCTCCCTCTTCAAAGTAAACCGTCAAAATGATGTTTGATACAACCATAAACCTCCATCCAGCCGTGTGAGCCAACCTTCCTCGCTTCAATCCAAGTCAAGATGCATAATGGTTCCCAATCACCAAGGTGAACTCGCACGGCCGATGCCTGTCTCTCTTCAAACAAAGGTGATTCGTCTGGCATGTTGGTTCTCCTATAGCCTCAAGTTATGCGTAGCCATTGTCAGGAGCAAAGACCTTTTTATTTTTTATCTACAGCTGCTTACTGCTAAATACTGCCTTGTCCAGAAGGGGACAATCTGTGTCTCTAATTGCTGTCACTGAAGCCTAGATTCATTATGTGACTTTCCCATTAAAATGTGAGCATTAATTTGTATAATGAAATATCACCCACTGCAGTGTTCATTAGCTGTGGCCCCACACTATACGCTGCACAATGTTAGCTACCTAGAAAACTGTGCTTAATTTCACTAATGGATATTTTCCCGCTCACTGTTGGAGAGGAAATTAATACTGTAACATTAGCTCTTTAACTTTTGGAGAAATTTAAATTCACTTCATTCCTTTCAAGCCGACGTTAGAGAGTCATTAATCTAACATTGTGTCGCACAATGCCCTGGCCTCCTCAGTAAGCAACGCCATTGTGATGGGATAACGGCATTGGGATTGAGGCCCGCTTTGTGTCATCCGCATGTCTGATTGCTTTAAATCAAGGCAGGATATTTGTTTAATGTCAATGGCATAGTTTCAGCTTGATTGGAAGGGCCTGTTGTTCCTGTAAATTATTCGAGCAGAGCAACCCGAGACCTGCGCCGTATCTCCGACGTCTGTCAGCCAGGAATCTTTATGACAAACCTATAACCGATCAGCAAAGAGTCACACATCTTGCAAGTACATCAGCGCTCGTGTAAATTGCTGCATCGACAGAAAGTGAAGCGTCTGTGTGTAAACGCACTCTTGCCACACCGCACACACGTGGGCCATCCCGGCGCGCGGAGTGAGTGAGTGAGTTAACGGAGGCTTGGGACGAGGGCCTCTGTTTCCTCTCGGCTGAAATACGGCCCTACTGGGGACCCTTACCCCCTGCTCCGAGCAGGCATAACTCAACCTCCCTCAGCTAGAAACATATTTCCCCACTCCATCCGCTGCTCTCCTGCTAGGAGGACATAACCAGCTTGTCCAAAGCCTTAACCCCTCTGTTTAAAGAAAATTTAAACACTTCACTGTGACTGCCTGTCATTACATGCATGTTTGACACTCTTGCATGTGCAGCATTATCTAGCCATATGCTACATAACAGTTTAAAGGTTTCTTTCTTTGAGTCATTTCAAGGTAAATCACTCTTTCCAACTGCCTCACAGCCCATATTAGAAAATAACAAATGCAGATGACAGCAAACCGCAGACTTCATATGAGTACTGTATTAAAATTTAACTTTATTTCCTGAGCTTCTGTTATAACAGAAGATGAATATACTGCAGGCTATGAGAGTTACACATCAGCTTCATTGTTAAGCATGCCTTATAATCAACCTTAATGCTCCAGAATAGCACAGCTATGTGCTTCTTATTAAGTGGGACAAACACCATCTGGGTGGTCTGCGCTCTTCCTTGTATGCACATACCAAAAAAATAGCAACCATCGATTCCCTGAGCTGCGAGTGATTACAGTTTACAGTTAAGGAAAGAAGCGGGATTTGTCAAAAGTTTGGAAACGTTACAATTCTTTCATGTTTTTTAAAGAAGTATCTCATGCTCACCAAGACTGCATTTATTTAATTAAAAATACAGTAAAAACAGTGATATTGTGAAATGTTATTACATTTTAAAATAATTGTTTTCTATTTGAATATATTTAAAAATGTAATTTATTTCAGTGATAGTAAAGCTGTATTTTCAGCAGTCATTACTCCAGTCTTCAGTGTCACATGATCCTTCAGAAATCATTCTAATATGCTGATTTGGTACTCAAGAAACATTTATTATTATTATTATTATTATTATTGAAAGCAGTTTTTGCTGATTAACATTTTTGTGGAAACAATGATACCGTTCAAACATTTGTGGTAAGATTTTTTTTTAAAAAGAGAATTTTTTTTTAAATTAATTAATTAAGCATTTCATTGATCAAAGGTGACAGTAAAGACATTTATAATGTTACAAAAGATTTGTATTTAATAAATGCTTTAATAAATTTAATAAATACATTTAAAGGACAACTAAACAACAGGTAATTAACACATGGTTACCGAGTAGATCGTTCTCTGGGATGCGTTTTCATGACAATCGAATGTAAAGAGTTTTATCTCTAAAAACAGATTAGTTTATAACGCTAGTCTATGGGGCACAGAATAAGTAAAATCAAACCGCTAGTTAATACCACTAACAAGGCTCAAAATAGCCTCACACTAACACGGTAGCATAATGTAGCAAACCGAAGCATTGAGAACTTTGTAAGTGCACAAACAGTCTAATAAGAAGATACTTTATAAAGACAGTACATTACGCATATACAGACAGGAGCCATCTTGGAAAACAAGTCGAGTCGAGCCACGAACACTGTGCTAAGCTGAACTTAATTCCTATCGACCAGCTCACTTAGCACAGCGTTCCTGGCTCGAATTGTCGAGACTGTTTTCCAAGATGGCTCCTGTCTATATATGTGTAATGTACTGTCTTTATAAAGTATCTTCTTATTAAACTGTTAAAATAATAAGAAATGTTACCTGAGCGCAAAATAGGATCATGTGACACTGAAGACTGGAGTAATGATGCTAAAAATACCGCTTTACCATCACAGGAATATATTTTAAAATATATTCAAATAGAAAACAGTTCTTGTCATTTTTATATGTATTTTTTTTATTAAATAAATGCAGCCTTGGTGAGCATAAGAGACTTCTTAAAAAAAGGGGAAAAAGGAAAAAACACGTGTAATGTGTTTAAATGAAAAGAAAAGGGAAAAAATACGTTAAAGAAATAAGAACATTAAATAATATTTATAATATGTGTTTTACTTTTGTATACATTGTTATTGTTGTTGTTTTCAAAAGAATAAACTGTACTTTATGATTATTATTATTATTATATTAAAAGAGACTGTCACTTAAATTTGAACACATTCATATAAATAAACAGAGACCGCAGTGTGCTGAATCTAAGGTGACCTCTGAGTGCTTATCCTGGTTATCCTGCATGTTAACTAGGCCAGCTGTGCCTGCTAGTGAGCCTCAGCCTTGCTCTTGGGTGGAACAGCAGGGTCTCCTGACAGCCACTGGACCAGCACTGCTCACATCATTACTCTGCTGGGCAGGAGCGTCCTCCCTCACATACCTGAAGTTCATTTATGGGCTCAGTGTTTTTAAATTCCACTAAAGTGGACTGTGTAAAATGTGCATCATACATATATGTCACTATACATGTGAAATGAATGTAAAGGCCTAAAGTGCAGTACATTTGCGTCATGCACTTTTCGCTCACCTGTGTGTATTCTTAGGTGGACCTTCAGATGGTGGGAAGTGCGGAAAGATTTGCCACAGTAGGGGCAGTCCTTCATGCTTGAACCCACACTCCTGTCCCGGTGCTGGGTAGTGGGGGTCTGGACAGCACTCACAGGTTTTGTCATCTCATCCCCGACATCTGAGAAACAGAGGAAAACATAAATCAACGACTGTTCTGTTTCACTTCAAACCAGCAACATGCCAGAGAGGTTTTCCTCGTCTTGTTCCTTCTGTTGTTCTCCATCCTTTCAGGTTTTGCCACCCAAATCTGCTAACGCCACACAAAGTCAAACACATCAATGAGTTCATGTGCACCACTTTCCCCCCTCCCCACCCTCCGCTACCTGACAGAACGCTGACAGTTCAGAAGCTTTCTTTAGAGATATCACCCCGACCCCCACCCAAGTACACTCACGTCCCAATGTTTTATCCAGCCTCTCATCATCTGTAGTGGGAAGCATATGGCAGATTGCGTTGAAATGAACAATACAAAGGGGAAAAAAAGAGAAAACAGCCATGTCAGCAACAGGGTCTTCGTTTCACCGTGGCGCCCTGGTTTTGACAGGTGACGTCGGCAGGGAGCTTGATGGGAAACAGTGATAACGAAGGGCCGCTATGATTGAGCAATTGTCACACCAATAATGTCTAAGAGTGTCAACAAGTCCACACTTGGAGATAATTAGTCACTATGCTTATATGTGAGATGTCAGCAGTGTTACAGCATGGTGAGTTACAGGGGGATCTCATATTGTGTGAAGCATTTGACACTCCAGTGAAGTTAATGTGATACAAGACCAGGTCAGGTCCTTTGAGAAGTTACACTTTGCCTACTAGAGATTTCCCCACCATGCGCATCATTTTATCTTCTTTTTTTTTTCATAAATTTTTTATTTATTTAATTTACTCTGTAAACGCTCAAATTAATTAAAAAAAAAAAAGTATTAAAAAAGAAGGAGGAAATGTATATAAAACTCAAAATGATAAAATAAAATGTTATTAAAAAAACGTTTCTGTTAAAACCTTGAACCCGGTCAGGTCTTTTGAGAAGTTACACTTGCCCCTACCGATTTTCAATATTTTTTAATTTTATTCAGAAATAAAACAAAATACATAAAACTCAACAAACTGAGATTAAAAAAAACCAAGCTTTTCTGTTAAAACCATTGCACATGCTTTAGCATATTGAGCTGTGGCACTCATATGGGCAATCTAACTCAATTTCCTGTTTCTATCAAAAATCAAATACTGTGTTATGAAATGAGGAAAAAAATCCCATATGCACACATTCTGACACTAAAAAACACGATTACCCCTGTAACGGCATTTGGCTCTGTGTCTTTACTTCAGCTCAAGAAGGTCTGTGAGCGTGTGACCGGCCACAGTGCAAAAAAAAAAAAAGGTTTGTAAATGCTTTCTTATTTCTGCGCCTACACATGATATGGTGTGTGTGTAGGGAGAGACGTCGCCTGAATGGCGCAACCCACTTTAGCAACCATTTGCCTCAATCAAAAGCTTTTGTACGAGTCTTTCTTTCTTTCTGCGTTTTTTTCTCCATTTCTCTACCCTCTTTTAAGAATCAAATGAGATTTGAGAAGTTAAAAAAGAAAGAGTGAAGTCAGCATCTCCTTCTCTCTTGTGACTGATCACATTCCTGCAATTTGCTGCCTCCGTTTTGCCTACACGTGTTACATTGTGATGTGTGCCCCCTTTTTCTGACCCAAACATATACTCACAACGAAACAAATACCGACTCTGACCCACTTTAGCCTGGTACCCAGAAGCTTACAAATATTACTCCAATGGGCTTTTAGCGAAGAGATAGGATGTTATTGTCGCACAACCACACACACACACACACACACACACACACACACACCATATATTGTATATGCAAAAAATAAATGTGGTATTTGAGTGCCAATCATTACTCAGACAACATTACATGTTCTTTTAGATTTAGATTTTAACGTAAACCATCAGTCATGTCGCTCTTATCATTACCTTCATACTGTAACATCAGACAGACAGATACATGAGCATACAAAGCCTTTACAGGTAACTCTGTTCTTTATTCTCAGTCTCTCTCTCTCTCTCTTTCCAGACACACACACACACACACACACACACACACACACACACACACACACACACACACACACACACACACACACACACACACACACACACACACACACACACACACACACACACACACACACACACACACACACAGGCCAGCAGGGCTGTCTTTAATCAGCTGACTGCTCCCCAGCTTTTAATACGGCTGTTCCAATTACTGTAAAAGTCATCCTGCACCAAATAACCACAAATATTGACAGTTTATTGCACAACACATTTATGACATTTGAAGGTCACCCCATATATTACGCATCATCTCTCGGCCCAGGGTGTCTGGAACAGAGAGATTCTCGATAACACACCACCTATAACTATTTTCTGCATATTGATTTTCCATTTCTCAGCCCTTTTTTATGCAAAAGAAAAATCTGTAAGAGACACAGCTTTAAAACGATTGTCACAAGCGAGTCGCGGCCTTCATATATTATCCAGTTAAGCCTGAAAACAATAACTCTTTAGTCCAGGGCCTAGGCAAAACATTATGGAATGCTACAGCATTCCTTTATAGATGTTTACAGTCTGACTAATTAGACATGGGGATAATGAAGTTACATCTGTAATTTATGATTAACTTGCTTATTGAGACTATGCTGGTATCAATCATCTCCATCTCCATAAATATTTCATCGACCACTGGATTCGCTTATGAGCTTTTTGCTGCAGTAACCAATAATAAAAAGCATCTCCAAGCGCTTGACACAACATATCAATATCCATATCTCATTGTCCATTGAGTTCCATTGAGTTTGTTGCACCAAAACGAGGCGGTTAATGGTACATACATGTAAAGCGAGGTGTTCAGGGGGCTTTACCGGACCAGCGTTCTGGAACATGCCAGAACAATAGAACAGGACAGGAGGCCATTGGGAAAAGCCATCTGGGAGGAGGTGTGTCGCTCACCCTGCTGTCTGCTCTGTCTCTTTGACATACACACACGTTTATGGAAGCTGGTAAGTTGTTGTGTGTGCGTGTGTGTCTATAAAAGGATGGTAAAGGAAAATGTGTTTGTCTCAGTGACAAGTGTGTGTGTGTGTGTCTCAAATCTCTCCAGATGGACCACACCCTGATCCTACTAATAAAAAACAAACAACAACAAAGGCCCACTATGACAACCCCCCCCCCCCCCCACACACACACACACACACACCTTTAATGGATCTCACAATCACACTTCCACTCTAAATCAGCCTGTGGTTCTGATTACTCGCATATCACTTTCAGAGGGGGAAAAAAAAAGAAAAGAAACAATCATAAAAACACAAGATGTCTCCCCTATCCATTAGAATAATGTGTCACGTGCCACAGTCAGTCATTGACCTTCCTTCCTCTGTAGCACCCGAGGAAAATGTGAGAGAAACATTTGGATTTAGATAGTAAAAAGCAGAGAGAGAGAGAAGGTAAAATGTGATGACATCATTTGAAAGGCATTAGGCTTTTAAAAATGCGCCCGGGGGGAGCTGATTTCCTTACGCTGGAGCAACACAACACCATCCGGCTGATGCGCACGCTGCACTCTCTCTTTTTTGATTTGGACCGGTGCCATCTTTGTGAACAGTCTGGTTCAGGCGAGTTAATCAATTTGAGGTTTAGTTACACTGCTGAGGCTAGCATTCCGCCGACTGCTAGAAAGTAATCGGAACTCGCAGAATTTATTAACCAAACACCAATTATCATTAAACACCACTGCATTATCCCCTCCTTTTACTACCTGACAAGGACTACTTAATGAAATTTTAGATTAAAGTTATTTAGCCTGCTGATTTATGGTGGCTAAAACTCCTAATGCGGCCCCTTGGCACAGATGCTCGCACAAGCAGTTATTTATTTATTTATTTTAAGGAGTACACCAGGGACCCCGAACCCTCCATGGTACCACCGCAACCAAGTCCTGCCCATGGGAGAGAAAGAAGAAAAAAAAATCTCTCCAAACGTTTGTAAGATTCACTGGATATGAGAGCAAGCCCTCTCGCTTGCAGGCGGTACATGCTGACCTGCGTGTCAATGAGGTAATAAATTCATGGAGGCAAAATAGAATTTAAATAAATAAATAAACACTAAATTCAAAAAGTGTTTACCCCCTTTCTGTTTGTGAGATGAAACAGCCGCAAAATGTGCTACATATAAGGCATGTGGGTAAACAGGGGCACCAGATGTTCTTTGATGTTAATAATGGCATTTATTATTAATATTAATTAGACTGCATTCAGCAATACATTTGGGCCATTTCCAAGTCAATTAAGCAAAATGGCATTCGGGAGATGTTGAAACGACATTTTAAGGCAGGTGTTCGGCAGTCCCCTAATAAAACATTTTTGCTGTGACTGAAAAACAACCCATTTTCAACAAATTCAGTTTTTTCTTGGTCTGTAGGAAAGCAGTATTTTCTCACTCTGAGCGCTTTGTTCGGTTTTTTGGGGGGGGTTCTACATTTGTAGTTAAACGTGAACAGCCTTTCTCTGGAATATACAGCAAAAAAATTTATGTATATATATATATATATATATATATATATATATATATATATATATATATATATATATAAACACACACACACACACACACACATTACATAAAAAAGATAGACCAAATACATTCTATTTTGTATTTTTACACTATGTAATACTCTATTCATTAAAACCAAGTATAAATGTATTCAAGTTAGTGTTTTACGCATTTTTTTTACATTTATTCAAAAAGAATACATAAAAGATGGTAGCAATTAAAACAATAAATTCTATTTGTGAACTATGGTTCAGCTTTTCTTTTTAATAGTCTACTTATTTTCAGCAGTCATCAAGTTTGTCCACACTGATCACAGACACGAAGATAAAGACACCTTTAATTTCACCAAGCTGGTTGCTCACTTAAAAAAACCCACAGTCAAAGTGTTCTCAGGCCATTTCAAGTTTGATTTTGATGTGATATAAAGTGGAGATAATTAAGTGGCTGAGTTTTTTGTTTACCTATTAATTAGTCTTCCCATTAACTTGTCTTCATTCGGGCCAATACCAGAACAAGCACGAACCAAAGGCACTAACCAATCATATCCAACCATAGCGCGATGGAGCCATTGTCCCCTCTCACGTGACTTTACCCCATTCATTTTAATTGCATCCCACAATATTCACCGCACACTTTAGCGGGTCAGTTATAAGTCAATAGGGACAGAGGAGGCACGGTTGGACATTGTTACTTTAGAAAAACGAGTGACTTTTACACTGTTTAATGTCACATTTTATACAATATTTGCAAATTGTTTTTGAGGAGACACTGCCTCCCTTGCTTACTCGGAGGAAACGCCCCTGATATATATAGATATAGATATAGATATATTAGGCATGTGCCGGTATCAAATTTTCATGTTGCGATTAATTGCTGAAGCTTTTATCACGGTATACGGTATTAACACGATATTGAAGTTGCAAAAAAAGTGTTGTCATACTATAACAGGTTTAATATAACAGTTAATAGTTTCTTATAACAAAAGAACCAAACATTTAAATACAATAAAGCAATACACAAAAATGTATAAAGTAAACAAATATTTAAAACAGATTAAGAGCAAAAGAGTTATAAAGAACAATAGGTAACACTTTACAATAATGTCTCACCAGTTAATGCATTAACATTAACAAAGAGCGAATAGCTACATTTTTACAAAAGTTATTCTTCTTTGATAATGTTAGTTTAAAAAAGCAACTCTTAGTGTAAACTCAGGTCCATTAAATAATACAGTTACAACTTTTGATTTTAATAATGTGTTAGTAAATGCTGAAATGTACATTTAACTAAGATTAATACATGCTTTAGAAGTATTTTTCATTGTCAGTTTGTTAATGAATGAACTAATGTTAAATAATGGAGCCTTAAAAGTAAAGTGTGTGATTGAACAAAACGTGTAAAGTGTGTGATTGAACAACAATCAGAACATATTCAAACAATATCTAGGGCATGTAATTTAGTCTAGATTAAAATATAAAATGTTCAAGTTTGAAAATAAATAGCCTTAAGTCTTTAAGTATTAGGTTATGTGATGAGCACCGTATCTTGTTTCCGAGGGTTACCGGGGAAACAGCTGCATTTCTGCTGTTCCGTCAGCGCCCTCTGCTGTCAGAGAGTGAATGTGCACTTCAGCACATCTTCTTCACTCCTTCCGCCATGTGCTCGGCTCATGCACGGTTTGTTTACATCAGTGTGCCTTTCTCTTTGACGTGTTGTTCATTTTAAATGGTTGATGGGTAAAGTATTCTTAAAATGCATTCTAAAAATCGGAATAATTCGTAATAAATAATTATTCACGGTATTTTTAAGTGCCCACGATAACAATATTGTGCATGTTCATTATTGCGGTATATCGTTTTACCGTTTACCGGCACATGTCTAATATATATATATATATAAAGGTCTTTGTTGAAGAAATGCCAAACCAGAGAACAGGTTATCCATCTAATCATCCATCCACACAGTCAAGAGCCAAACTCCACAGTTAATTTCAATAAAAAAAACAACAAAAAAAAACTAATTACTGCCCACATGGCGGCAAAAGATCAGATGGGAAAGCAAGTGTGGGGGAAGCTATGTTGCTTATATAATCCTTATATCCTATGTGTAAGTATAATCACACACACTCAGACACACAAAACAGTTTTAAAGCTCCATTCTCTGTAATCTGGACCATGAAAAAGGGGGCCGCTAGCACATTACCTCCAGCTAGCACTGATTTGGCAAGAGGGTCCTGTGTTTTTTTTAAGCTTGTGGAGGCTCAGCCATACAATGGTACATTAACAATCTGTGCGTTCATTTATCAGCCCATGCGTTTTTGGACTCTGTGTTTATGGCGCAGTGCACTTTTCATCGCTGAAAATTAATGAACATGCCTCTCCTCGCAACAAACATGCACCTGTGCCGCCGTGATGCTAATCACAAACATTTATATTTATTAGCGGCAGCCTGAGTGAAAGTAGGATTACAAGAGGAGGAGGAAAGATTGTCCTTTTTCTGCTTTGTGAACAGAATGCCGCATTTCTCTCTCTCCCTCTCTGTCTCTCCCTCTCTTTCTCTCTTTTTTAGAGCACATTTGTTATGCCTGCCGGCAGAAGGGTCAGGTGAAATTAAGCTTTAAGTATTCTCTCTCCGACTGTAAGAAGTTAGAAATCTTCCTCGACTTAACATGCTTGACGAATTCCTCTCCACCAATAACATCAATAGTTCAATAGTTTAATGGGCGACATAAAGCACAAGAAATTCGACATGAATAGGAACTTGGCCAAGTCACGCGTGGCTCAGTCACAACTGAAATCTGATGAATGCATCTCAAGTTCCTCAAGACGTGCCCTTCACAAACACCAAGCATCATGCACCAACACAACAACACGATAGAGTCTCAGGAGGTCAGAGAGGTGAAAGTGGCAGAATTGTGCAAATGAGCCACATTGACAGCACTCTTGACTGAAGAAACCCTCTCCCTCCCTCCCTCTCTCCCTCTCTCTCTCTCTCTCTCTCTCTCTGTCTATCTCTCCTTCCCTCCCACCATCAGTGACAGAAGGTGCGCCTCTCCCTCTTTAAAGGCTATGCCTCTGTCGAGCTGAGGGAACAGGAATGGTGCCATAAGTTTCCGCCTGGCACTCACCCATCTTTGTTTGCTCCTCTCGAGTTGCTTTCAGGCTTCAAAGAGCAGCAAATTAAAAAAACGAGGGGGAAAAAAAAGAATGAAAGAAAAGAAAATTAAGATAAATAAATTAATAAATACGCACTGAAAAGAAAGTGAAACCCGGGCTGCTGAGGAGGCAGTGAGGTCTCACTAACTTTATTATTCTGCAAGGTGATCACAGCATGCAGGGGGATAGGAGAGGGACTGCCATGACCACTGCTGGCCTGACGCATGAGAGGAGACGTTCTGCCATGTTCAGAAGCCTTAGTGAGCTTGTGAGGGCCCTGAGGGTGGGCATCTTATTACAAGCCCCACTTCAGTAAGGCTGGCTGCTCTTAATCGTGGTAAATATTCATTGGACGCCCACTTTTTTTCTGTAAAATGGGCAACTTTATCATTAGTGAAGCCTGGGTGGATGCTGTCTGTTCAGGGCTACTGTGTTCTCTATGGTTAAACTGTGAGAAGGGGGACAGTATGATGCAGAAATTATACGTGATGGGACAGTTCATACATAATTTTTTTTTAATTCGGTCATCTTTTACTCACTTAAAAAAAATGCCTTTCAAAAGTATTTTGGATTTATGGATTTATTTATTTCGTAGGTCTTCTAAAGAGAGAGCAAATGATGACAGAATTGTATTTCTCTTTAATTACAAGTTATTATTTTCAAAAGCATTTTGCATGGCCAAATATATAAGAATCTATTCTGAATTGTAAAGAATCTAAAGAAAGAAAAGACAGAAAGAAACTGTTGTGGAGCTAAACAGCCTTTCGTGCATTACTTAAGCACGACACTGTACCTTTAAAACTCTTTCAGGGTAGAAAAAAACCCCCTCCTCGCCTGACATTGATTTCCTATTCATTTTTCCACCCGACCAAATCAACAACAAGTACACCAGGCAATCATAAAGCTGACTTACACATCCCTTTACAGCACCTTCTAAATCCATTAGCATCCCTCTAAAGCCATACGCTTTGAAAAGCCATTCCTCTATCGCTTTCATTAATGAGAATTAAAACAATACTGATGTACTTGACGATATTAGAGAAATTACCATATGGATGGTCTGATCAATAACAACATTACCAAACTAGACATCCACAAAGACTGACACTATGTGAAGTATGTAATGTGAAGATGATGAATTACACACAGGACAACATTAAAGGTTTTTCCCCATCTTCACGTATCGCTTTAACCAAAAAACTGCATCTTGACAGGAACTGTAAAACGTGGCTTTTTCGCCTCAGCCACATGGACTATAAATTGCGCGGTCAAGGACATCCCCGCTTTTACTCTTATATGCACTTGTCCAGTGTCTTGGAAAATGAAATAAAAAGATTTATCATGCCGCCCTAAACACAGGAGAGTCTCATGACTGAGCAACTCCATCAGAATACATTTCAAAATGCTGAGAGCTGGGCAGAGAAGCTTTAAAACTGTCCCTCCCCCTCAAGGTTACATCATCCATCAAAAATAGCATTGGATATCTTTTATTTAACCCACATTAATCTGAGTGAGATGTCTGAATGAAGTCTGAAAGAGTAATTTTAGAAGAAAAAAATATCTACAAACATCCAGGCAGGATGAGAGATGTCGGAACACAGTCTGTGGAGCTAAACGGATATTAACAGGGTCAATGACGTGATGATGAATTTTTTTTTTTTTTTTTTTCCTAGCTATTTAAGAAATACATCTTGAATACGCATCTTCTATAATATGCATGTTTATCATTTTCTCAGTTTGGTATTTTTGTGGACATAAAATAAAAAAGTCAAAAAACTGTCCTGAAATCATAAAGAAGAATGATTTTTAGGAAAATCACTGCTAATATTTAAGAAAAAAGAAAACCTTTTGTCTCCCAAATCAAGACATATTCAGAATAAATAAACCGAACTGGACTCATTCAGACCCTCATGGCTGCGTATCAAGGTCAAGAAGTCTCTTAAAATAATATGACATTTTTTTGACAAAAGAGGTTTGGTTCTGGTTGTAAAATGTCACATTGTGTGATTTCACAAAATTATTATATTTATAAATGAATATTTTTGTACATGTGTAAAAAAACCTGTTTAACCATTTTAAAACCATACCATATGTTCGACAAGCATCCACACAATTCTGACATCACGTATGGCTCATTTATATTTACGCCTTATTTAATTTTGCTCCTCTCTTTCTCTTCGTCATCCTTTCACTGTTGACTCTTTCTACAACTCAATCGTTCCAGTTGACGGTGCGTCACCCCTCACACATGTCAGTGAGAAAGCCTGCTCCCATCTCCTCCACAGACCAAATGTTCATTTGTTATGAAGGTCATTGACAGAGAGCAAGAATCACCATTGAGGAGCTAACAATTTGCCATTTCAGAAAACTGCTACACTGATGACTCAACTATTAATAGACTTCCCCCTCTTATATGACTAAAGCTATTCTGGTGATTGCACAGGCCACAGAAAAAAATGGAGCCTTATGTCTTCATTTCACTGTCTGTTATCTGAGGAGAGATATCTGACATTTGGAGCAAATTAATGTGAACCTATGCCCTACGAAAATGACGAATACCCATGACAGGATATTGAAAATTAAATAACATTGTTACCGAGAGAAGAGCTTCAGATGCCTTGCTGCCCTATTCTTGAGTTTTTTTCTTCTTCCTTTCTCCTTTTTTTTCCCCGATCCACACTCGCATCTTTAAAAGACTGTGTTTGTACAATACCACCAACACGCTGTCACTTAAGCACGACCCTAGATTCCATTACAAGGATTCGATGTTTACAGCTAAACAATAACAGTTTATTTCAAAACTCATTTACTGGCAAGCTCGCTGTTGCCAGGGCATTCAGACATACGTGTCTGTATTTGTCTGAGCGCACAATCATTTAGGCTTATGCTATTTTAGTCCAGCAACCAGCATTTGCTTTTTTTTTTTTTTTTTTTTTGCTTTCTTTTTTTTTTTTTAGATCCGTGTTTCTGGAATGAAGCATAGACTTTGGAATCCTTTATCTACAGAGGCTCAAAATCTCAAGACTAATTACAAATTAATCTGAATCTGTACATCTGAAATAAGAGGGCAATAACTCAGCGTAATAAGATCTATCTTTTATATATTTATAAATAGCTTCACATAGTTTGGTCCGAAGAGCGAGAAGCGTGACATAATTGCTTGTCGTCTACACCCATATGGGGACATTGGGGCTAGAGATTGTGAATATTAATAATTGATCATTAGCTTGATATGTGTGAGTGAGCTCAAGTTTGGCTTTCAGAGTTGACTAGCTCCATTAGGAGTCGCTCCTGGGGCCGCAACGACTCCGCTAGAAGGTCACGAAAGTCACTGCGGCATCTCTGGTCTGCTACCGCTATTAGCGCGAAAGTGTTTTAAGCGCTAACTACAAGGTTAACCTTTCCACAAATCATTGTACATCAGGTTGACATAAAACCTCAAAGACACAAAAGACTATCCGATGCACACACAAAAAAAAAAAACCTCTTGACCTGAAAATACCCCCCACCCAATCTTCAGCCAGGGTCTGGCGTGCTCCCCCAGCAGGGGAACCTCTGGGCACCTTGACTTTTGTTAACTGCTTGTGGCACGAGCTGAGGAAATGGGTCATTAAATGAAACGAGCCAGGGCCAACCTCCCAGACTCCCAGAACTGTTTCCAATCAGATTGCTTCCTTTAACAGGAGCCAGAATCTCACACAGCATTAACGTCATTAGAGCCACCCCATCCACTGCCCCCCTCTTCTCCGCCCCCCCTTCCGAAGGCACCAGAAGGCACTAACATGGATCTCCCCGCTTTGGTAAAGGGCAGACACCTTGTTGTTGGGGCAAATGCTTCAAATGCTATCCGCAGCTCACAGGCACTGCAGGATGTCAGACACTCGATTGACATCCCCTCATCTCTCTCTCTCTCTCTCTCTCTCTCTCTTACTCCCACCCATTCACAAGCAGGTCTTCGCAAACAAATCTTAGACACTGAAAGCTTGCGTGCCAAGGCTTTTCTGATGAGGCCCTATATTTACACACCTCAAAATAGAATTAGCCGGAGCTGCCAATCAAAGTTTAAAATATGTAACCGAGAAACACATTATTTACAGCGCTCGAACTCGCCGCGCACTTGTTGCCTCCCCGTCTGTGTATTTCGCTTCTCCCCTTCATTCCGGGAAACAAGATAAATGAGCGACGCGCATCTCCCGCACCTGTCCCAGCATCCTGCTCCTCTCCAGGGTGATAAGGGATTTCATTAATGGCAGAGCATTTGGTCTGAAGGAAACATAATTGCTCGGCTGCTGCCGTCGCTGCCTCTGATGACGCCCTTATTTCCCATCATCCTTTGCTCTCGACTGTTAAGTGATCATCATATCAACAGAGAAGTGGGTGCAAGGTTGAGATATCGACACTCTGTGGTCATGTTGAAAAGCAAACACGGGCGTGGTGCAGAGAGAGAGAGCGAGTGCTGAAAAGGGAGGAAGGGGAGGGGGAGAAATGGACGGATGAAGTGTGGTAACAGAATGACAGTGGATGTGAGCGATAAGATCAATCGGGAAAGATCACAGCATTCGGTAATGATTTAAGCGCCCAGACCGCTCCCTCTAATAGTCCTTGATGGATAACTGTATGAGAGATACATAATTTTTTGACTTGCCATTTACACAGCATTGCACCTGAAAGCCGGGTGGAATAATAGACAGTTTAAAATGTCAGGGAACTAACTAAGAAAGAGAGACGGATCGGCCGGCGGAATCTTAATTAGGAAACCCGGCTAATGGCCCTGGCAGCTCGAGGGGGAGGGGTTGGGTAGAGGAAGTGCTGCTCTGAAACAGACAACACTTCCCGGCAATGCTTTGGTTCAATCAGCCAAGGCCTCTCCTTCTCGTTTGTAGTCCATCGTTTCTGCCGTTTCTCGCCTCGATAGGCTGACCAGTCACATTGCAAATATATATCTAGTTGCGAAGCCCATCAAGAATATGCGCTGTCTGGAAAGGCATGTATAGGATTTACCTATCTGTCCCAGAGCAGACCTGCGTGTTGAGCTGAAGCCAGCAGCACATGATTGTGTTAATTAATCTGCCATTGTAAGCAGGGGGAACAGCTGCAGAGGCTCTCGTGGCTGCGTTGTCAAAGCAAAACAATGCCGTGTTAAGCTTCCCCCACTGAATCTTCCCATTACAAAAGCGGCTCCAACACAGGGGCTAAATTCATAAAACCCACAGATCAATTTTTACCAGCACTAATGTCTGACCTTTAAAGGGAAAAGGGTTTTAACATGCTTAATTTCGGCTTGAAATATGGTCAGATATGTGATACCTAGGATTTGGGCCAATTCCCTGGGCTTTGAAAACAAACAGATTGAGAGAAAGGGGTGAGCAGAAAAAGAGGGCTTGAGAGAGAGAGGGAGAGAGAGAGAGAGAGAGAGGAAGATGGGAGCTAAAGAGGTCTGATCTCTTAAACAGGGACAAACAGAAGAGCACCAGGATTCACCAGCTGAGCGCTGGTATTTTAAAACAATACGTCTAACATGATTAGGAGGCAGCCATCGATCTCTGTTATGTGGATTTAATTTACAAGTGAGGGGGAAGGGGTGGGTGGAGGGTGGAGGGTGAGGAAGGGCTGTTTGCGCACACAAATTCCATGACAGAACCGGATGCATCCCTAAAAGGCGAGCGTGCAGCGTGGGTGGAGATCAGGAAAGGTGATGCTACTGAAAAAAGCGGTCAAAAAACTCAAGACAAGTCAAATATTGCAACAATGATGCCCATAATGTATTCATCCATCATAAAAATAAGACGACTATGTTTGTGGATGGTTGTAACATAGGGAATATTTCACCCACAAATATAAGTTTTATCATAACTTACTCAGCCTCATGTCATTTCAAACCTGTAGGACTTTTTCTTCAGTGAAAACAAGACAAAAGTCAGTCTTGAAACGATCTTCTTGAATGTTAACTCTGAAAAATAAAGGTTTGAAAAGGGGGTGTAATGCTATAGAAAAACATTTTTTTTAATTAATTATATATATATAAATCTGATTAAACTTTTTTCATAATATCATGCAACCATATGCAGATAAAGAACCTTTATTTTTGTGAGTGTTCCACAGAACACAGTAAGTCATACAGGTTTGGAATGATGACAATTTTATTTATGGGTGACTATCCCTTTATCAAAAAATATAAAAATAAATAAATAATTCAAATAGGCTGGGAAACACTACAGAAAAATGCATACAGCAAGGGCTAACATAAACATAACAGTTTAGTGTGCAGTTGTCAACTTATTAGAAATTTTGTTCAGTCTTTGTAGGTACAGTAAAAAGGGGAAAGTAGTGTTTTTTTTGTTGTTTTTTTACATTTATGTGAAACGTTTGGAGAAGACATTATATACTGTATCAAATTAAACAAGAGTGTATCTTCTGATTTAGATGATACCAGTTCAGTCATTTAACTTGCATTAACCTGATCACAAACCAAATTATAAGCCAGAAGTGAAATTGAACGATGGTCATGTTCAGTATTAAAACCATCACAACCATTTAGTCTCCACTACTCCTGTAAGAGAAACATGTCTGAGTGCTGTAAAAGAGCTGTGCAATTATTAACATACCTTTTTCTTTTTTTTTACTCATCATTAGGGGATAATTTCATGAAAGGTTGTGCTAGGGCCAGATAAACAGAATGAGATGCACGAAGAAAAAAAATAGTACGCTGAGAGCGAGAGACATTACATATGTGTGTATGGCGGGAGGAACGAGGGCTCTGTGGGCTATTTCTGTCAGGGACACTGAAGGGGTTAGACAAACAAAGTGTTTGAGGGGAAGATTGTGGCGAGATTCTCTGGAAGCTCTGTAGGGGGGAAAGATGGCACTCTGCTGCTTTCTGGTTTCCAAAGAGATGGGGATACGACGCAAAAAAACTCATGGTGCTCCCTGGACCTCAACCCACTCTGCAGTGGGAGACCGTCTGTTTCTGCAAAGCTCCTCCAAAAAGCCCACCAAGAGTGTCCTGCTTTTAAAGGGACAAAGTCTGAGGGTGGTGGTGGTATCAGTTCAGCCAACATTCCCTCAAGGATGTGGCATGGCGAGAGGGTGAACCTGTTCGAAAAGCAGACGCATTGAAGGTTGAAGTGAGAATATGGCCATAAAGCTGATGTGAGTGTAACATTAGTTCTCTTGTGCAACTATCAGCATAACGGGATTCATTACGATTTAATTTCATATTTCCATATTGCTTCGTTTGAAAGTGCAATTAAATGAAATATTAAAAAAGATCTATTCAAACGGAGCAGGCAAATATTCAAACGGCTGTTTGATGTTGCTACAGTGAATTCTTAACTTAACACTGATATTTGTCTCGCTGTGTAAGTGAGAAACAATACTAGTGAGCAGTGGCTGATAAATGAAAGCAGAATGTGCGGCAGCTCTTGTGAGTGTGTGAGCTTGGCAGAGACACACTAAAGGGAAATTTTTCTGAAGGCTTGCAGATGGAGAACGGTGACATGGTGTGAACACGCGTCTCCAAAGTGTCGCTCGCTCACGCATCTCACCTGTCCGCCACGCTGCATCACAGAGAGCCATCAGATGTTCAACTTACCGCTACAGTAAGCATGAGATAAGAAAAGCCTGTCTGTTAGTGCTAACGGCACGCCGTACTTTTCAACACCGTTAGCTACGTTTAGGCAACGTTGGGCAACCTTTCGACGATGATTCATTATCATGTCTCGTGCAAAGGGGATGGAGATTTGACGTCGAGACTCTCAATGGCTGTGCGCAGAGGAACGGCTTTTTCACAATGCTAGCTGTCAGAATTATTTGGAATCAGGATGCGTCGACTTAAGATTCCTGCCTACATTCATTTAGTTGTCGATGGTGCTGGTGTCTTACTGTGCTGAGCCTAGCAGGGTGTAAAAATAAACTTTATGGAAATAGACATGCATTGACATAGTGCCATGTTCAGACTGCGAGCAGCTTGTGTCTCATGAACATAATCCAGAAATGTCCTCCAAACTTTTTCTCTCTCTAAAGTTCAAGTTGCTCCTCTTCATCCCCTCTTTCTCTTGTTTTGCACCACAACAGACTAAACTGGTCTTCTCGAGACTCGCTAGATACCCATGAAATGTGAGGATCAGAGAGGGAGAGTTGAAGACGAAATGAGAGAAAGCCAGATTTGACATTCTTTCCCGAATCCCCATCTCTACGTCTTACAGGAAATACCTGTTTCTGGCAGAGGAAGTGCTTCAGTGGCAAGATTACACCTCACCTGCACCCTGAGCCAGGAGAGGTGGCATTTGGGCGATCCGTCCCCAGTGAGGGGCTCAGCCTCGGTTTAGCCACGCTGAGGGAGCGGGCTGAGGCCCCCGCACGCAAAACCAGCGCTAAACCTGTGTCCTGAGGGGAACGCAGGCGCAACTTTTCACGCACTGGGCCTGCGTGGTGTCGAGTGAATCTCTAAGCCCGCGGTACTAAATCACGAGCTGATATTGTTTTTCTTATTTTGTTATCTGTAATATGTCAAATCTGTCACAATGCCCAGAGTCTGTTCACAACATCACATCTTTTCCATAACGTCTCGAGTGAGAATCCCCCGGGAAAAGTTTGCTGAATCGTAAAAAGGATATTATGCGCTTTGGAGAGAATGAAGGGACATGTGATGGAAGCCAAATGCAGACTGATACGAACACCTTTAGCAATACAACAACATAAAGAAAACTTGTTTAAAGGGGTAGTTCACCTAAAAATGAAAATACTGTCATCGTTTACTCGCCCTCATGTCGTTCCAAACCTGTATGACTTTCTTTTCTTCTGCGGAACAAAGAAGAACATTTTTTTGTCCGTTCAATGGAAGTCAAATCCAAAATGAACGCTGAAACCCATTGATCTTTTTTATTTGTGAGTAAATGATGACAGAATTTTATATATATATATATATATATATATATATATATATATATATATATATATATATATATATATTGCATCATTATCCGAATCTGAACTGTACAGTTCTCATTCTTACAGTTTATCAGTTTGACAATCTAAGAACGAAAATAAAGCAAAATTCCAGTGACCTTGGTAAAAACCAAAGCCTAAATGATCGTGAATGTGTGAGGTTAATGATGCCCATGTGTTTCCTTATGTTTGGTAGAGAGCAGGGAAATCACAGATGTAATGTTTTGCACTGTTCTTTAGTTCCTCTACCGTGAATTAAGAGTGTTTGCTAGTTTGTAAACAAACTGTGCTAACAGCTCTTTTCACATGAAAGTTAAACTCAAATAACATATGTTCTTAACAAAAACAATAGGTGTTAACCATCTAAATTGCAATCGGGGTAGATCTTACACAAACAAACACCAAGCTTTGTTTCCAAGACAACTAAAACAATGCGAGATGCTGCCACTTCTTGCTTTGCTTCACGTGAAGCGCCGTTACCGAGACTGTGGGAGTCTGTGAGCAAATGCCTTCCTTTGTGGCAGGCTGCATTCGGTCAAACCAATAAAAAGAAACGCATGTGCTGATGGGAAATCAAACTATTTCCCTGTGTAATGCGAACAATTGAACTTTCACTTTGCCTAGTGTTATTTTCTTCTCGCTTTTTTAATCTCTCTAGCTCTCGCTCTCTTTCTTGTTGTATTCCCGAGCAGCAAAATGAATTCAACTCCAAACCTAATTAATCCACAAAGGTTTCATGTCTTAATCCCCAAAGTCAAGGGGGTTATTGTCCTCACAAATGAGGTCAATGTTTCTCCCTGTGGAAATACGGGAACAGCAGTGAGACTGATAGAGACGGAGGGAAAGAGAATAAGAGTGAGAAAGCCAGAGCTGAAACTTACAGTAGGAGTTCTGAAGAGGGTGACACAGGCTACGCAAATAGGGTTAGAGGTGCTGGATTGTATTTTTAATTATCTCGGTTTGGCCCAGAAACTGCTCAAGAAGAATTTTAGACATACTGTACATACATACATATGGAAACAAAGGTTTGTTCGAAAGGTTTGTTAAACTGATACTACCTTGAACGTTGTAGCATTAGCAACCTAGATCAATTCGAAATTTGAACTTTAGTCTTTAATGCAAATGCGTAGAGACGGATACGCAAAACAACAAAATGAGGAGTTCGCAACCTCCTCTTTTAAGGGAAACATGAGAAGACCCAAGACATCTGCTATCTGATGCTAAGTATGATACTGTAAAGAAAGAGGCTAAGAATAAAAAAGACAAAAATTGAAACGTAACGTAAAGGCACAATTTCAAATTGGCGGAAAAAAAAGAAAAAGGACCACCACACACAGAACAAAGAGCTGCTTCTTCTACCCACACTGGTTGCAGTGAAGAGGGGGCTCTGTATGAACCCAACATACAACACAGGCTCATTAGCAGGAGCTCCGCTGTTTATGATTACCCATAATTACCAGCACTCGAACGAGACCTAAGAAAAAAAAAAGGAAGGAAGAGAAAAAAAAAAAAAAAACGAAAGAGAGAAAAACAATGTGACTGTAGCCTTGTTACAGGCATTTTCATTTCAAAGTTCTTTTAAAGCTGGAGAAATGAAAGCGGTTTACATTGTCATCCCTACCGCTGTGCTTGACACTTTAGTTTAAACTGACAGTGGGAATTAAAATCTGTAAATGGCTTTTATTTTTGATGCACAATGTATGAATCAGCTGTCAAACTCAGTGTTTGTTGATTTTTATCGGGAGGGTTATTACATTTTGAGAATGTGACAATTAAAAAGCCCTCGATCATTCCATAACTTTGCCTCAGGGTGCTAATCTACAGAGTAGGAGCAGGGAGAGAAGGAGGCACATAGGCTGTGGTGTAAAACGGATTCCCAATCAATCGGCAAAAGCCAAACAAACCCTGGTCATGCGCATTTCTTCAAAAACGAAGTTTGACAGTAGATGTGTTGGAATGCAGCTGCCATAAGTGTAGTGTCATGGCTGATTGTGGCTATGATGGGTCTCGGCGGGTCTCGGGGTTAACCTCAGGCCACTGGAGCGCTGCAGGATTGGACATAACTGGATAATGACACGGGACACAACAGATCAAGATGCTTGTGCACTAAATTGAGCGTGTTTTCACAGACAGGTCAAAGCGCTGGTACCTGCTGCCGCCACAGCTGTGAGCCAGAAAGGTCTGATATCTGTTTCCCCTCTCCGCTTGCAGAGGATATACAGAGGAGAAAAAAGATTTAAAGGGGAAAAAAGGCACAATTGTTTATTGATTTTATAATAGGCTTAATGGCAGAGAAATAAAGTGGAGGTCAGTAAGAGAGCTCAAATGTGAGGAAATGACATGACAAACAACAGCCTACCGGAGCTGACAACAGTTGTTCTAACAAAACATTCTTTCTTTCTCTTTCTTTCGCATTTTCCCCTTCCTTCCTTTCTTTATTCCTTCCTTCTTGTTTTTCTTTCAAGTTTATTCTCATTTTTTTTCCTTCCTTCTTTGTTCTTTTGCTTTCATCTTTCCTACATTTTTAGTTTTCTTTCTCATTTATTGTTTGTAATATTTCTTCCTTCCTCGTTCTTTTCTTTTTTCCTTCTTTCCTCATTATTTTCATTTTACTTTCTGTCCTCATTCTTTCCCTTCTTTTATTTGTTCCTTTTTGTTATTTCTCATTTATTATTGTCATAAATTTTTCTTTTCCGTTTAATCCCTTCCTTGTTCTTCTTTCTTTTCCTTCCTTCCACCTTTTCTTTTCCATTTGTCTTGCCTTGTTCTTCTTCCTTACCTTTTATTTCTTGTTCTTTTTTATTCCTTCCTTTATCATTTTTCCTTAGTCCCTTCCTTTCTTTCTGTTTTTTGCCTTCCTTCTATCTTGCTTTTCATTTTTCTTTTACCTTTTCTTGTTTTCCCCCTACATTAAGTTTTTCTGTCTTTCTCATTCTTTTCTCAATTTTATGTTCTTTCCTTCCTTCAGTTTTCTTTCTTTATTGCTTTACCATCCATCCTACCTTCTTTTGGTCTTATTAATTTCCTTCTTTCCTCTTTCCTTTCCTACTTTATTCTTTTCCTTCCTTCCTTCCTTCCTTCCTTCCTTCCTTCCTTCCTTCCTTCCTTCCTTCCTTCCTTCCTTCCTTCCTTCCTTCCTTCCTTCCTTCCTTCCTTCCTTCCTTCCTTCCTTCCTTCCTTCCTATGTTCATCACTCCTGTACTCTTTTAACAGCTTTAGGAATGATCCCTATAGACATTTAAGGCACTTTAAGAACAATATCATATATCTGGGCTGTTTGCACTGCGAGACATAAAATGAAACCTGATCGTATTTTCCAGTGTGTGAGCTATAATTTTACAGTTTGTGGCTGTATGTATCAGAGTGTCAAAACATTAAATGTGAATTTGAGTCGTTCTGTGTGGCAAAAGTCAAGGCAACAGCAGGTAAACAAAGATAATATCAAAACTCTATATCAATAAGTCAACTACACCTCAATCACAAGTGATTGTGTAAAATGGGAAGGATTCTAAAGACAGGGTCATTTCATGAATTGAAGTGCCCAGCAATGTTAGGACACACAAAGCCCTGATCAGATTCTCCTATGATGGAGGAGCAGCATGATGCTGTGTGTGTGTGTGTGTGTGTGTATATAAGTGTGTGTGTTTGAGCGTAGATCAGTGTGTATGCGTATGGCCTGATATATGGATGATAACACTAATTAGCTCATTTTGTTTGGGGCACAACACTCATTAAAAACCCAGTGGGACCATTAACGTTACCGTCCCTCCAAAATGCTGCAACCGCCATATTAATCTCCCCAGCTCTCACTCCTAATGGCGACCGCTTCAGGTTGGGTTGCAGAGTAAAATAAATAAGAGAAATGCAAGAAATGTGCACTCGCAAATATTTCTTTATTTCGCTTTTCTTCTGCAAGAGACACCCCCCTCCTCTCCCGTCAATTAATATCCATTAATAGTGAAATTCACAAACACGTTCTCTCCCAGCACCAATTACTCTATGTACCTTCTGCTCAAGGCTAAACTCCGAAACGGTGTACGCATAAGGATGCGGGATTCACCCGTGCCGCTTTTGACAGTGTTTTCAGCCTTATGCGGTAATGTACCCATAATTCCAGTGCTTCGCCGCAGCTTGCGCTGCCATAAGGCACCACTTACGGCGAGACAGCAGAGTCTGATATCTCAGGCCTGTTAGGATTAGGAGAGTAGACGTAGCATCCTGCTAATAGACCGAACGCGGAAGCCGAACTCTCGAGGGTCGGTCACGCGGAATCTTTAATGTGTCTGCTTTTCGCACCATTTTTCAAACACCACAACCTGTTCGGGGATTTTCGTTCAGCTGCGCTTTACAAGAGACCCGCATTGCGCGCTATCAAAAATCAAGTCACAGTGCATGGCAAGCATCCATTCGTAAAAGCCTTCCAGAAACGTACTATCCCCTTCCGGCCAGCAAAGAGAATGTGGCAGTTTGCGCTAACTGAGAGCCCGCTCCTCGACCGAGTCGGGCCTGGATGGTGGAGGGTGAAAAGGCTAATATTCTCCATCTCCAAGCTGGATATTAGGAGTGTTGATGAGATCTATGAGTTTGCCATTTGCCCGTGGAGCGCCGAGGCTGCGGCAGAGCCGGGTACCATATGGCTGGTGAGAGATTTCCTCCCTCTTTTCCCCCTCTCTGCGCCTGACAGCTGGATGCCTGCTAACAGGGGACGAGGAGCTTGGCAGCTGCAAGCTGAGAGCAATGCTTTGATGCCGTGCCTCGCAACTAACGCAAACTTTCTACAGGTAGGTGAGGGGAGGATAAGACGTATAGACGGCGAGTGTGAGAAAGGGGCAAGAGGGAGATGGTGTGCCAAGAGAACGGGGAGGAGTGAAAATGCTTCTGGGAGCACATTAAAACGTACAGCTGGCAAGTACAAAAGTGAAAGAGCTTTTTTTTTATATTTTTCTCTTTTTTTCTCTGAGTCAAAGGGGCTTTCATCATCTGAAAAAAGCTTCCTTTGGAAACAATGATGCAGGTATGAGGATGTTTTGAAGAGAATGAATAAAACACTTCATCTCCTCTTTTGCTGTTTTAATCAATGCAGAATAAAAGGCAGCTGGTAGTACATCGAATTTCACACGATAGAGAAGCTCTACGTAGAAATTGGAATTGCTAGATTGAAGAGCGAACGCAATGATGTTGTGTTTTTCTTTGGGGGGGTCTGGGTTGGTTGGGGTGGTGATGATTTAAGTGTCTCTGCGTGGAAGGAAATGGATAGTTCCACCATGCTGATGAGTCAAATGTCCCTCCTTTGGGGGAGCTTGTCAGCCCTCTCCTGTGAGAATGGAGAGGGGTAAAGCATAGACATACTCCAGTGAAGATGCCACAGTGCCCTCCACTCCAGATCAAATAACTCACCTCTTATTAATCACGAACCGCTCACTCTAAACAGGAGGTAGTCATCTTCAAAGAGCCACTTACTGTCACTGTCAGCGGTCACAAAACAATGTGGATGCCCGCTTTAGTTTGTGAGAAACTTACTACACCAAAGCATTACATCTAAAAATGTGGCATGAAATCTGCAAAAAGCTGGGGAAAATACGTTTCTATACAACAGGACAGCACAGATTGGCTGCTGTCAAGTCGTCCAGGTGGTTGTGGCATATTGGTGATAGTGAAGGAGAGTCCCAAACCTGCGCTAAGAGCGCTAAACATTAAATAATTAATTTAGTCATTCATTAATACAGTCAATTGCACATTCATTCAAACTTTATTTGGAAAATAAAGACAGGAGGAGAAGAAAAAAAGTAAAATGTTTCCCCAGCTAAATAACTAAAAGTGTGCCTTATGTGGTAACATCTAAATTATCTGGCTTTATTCAAGTCAAAAATATGATTTAATTTGACTGAATCAACCTGACTATTATGTTAAACCAACAAGTCATTTTTAAGGGTTAGATCAGGTAATAAGGTGATAATGGCACATTTTCAATTTTATCTAGAGTGGAGAAAAATCCTGATCAAGATTATTCATGATGAAAAAAACGACTAATTTGTCAGCTTGATGTAGTCGGTTTTAGAATAATGTTTGACATGCAGAGTTAATGTAGATTACCACATGAACCATATGTTTAGGTTACCTGAGGGGGGAAAAAAACTTTTTACAAAGTAGGCAGACAGATTTCAAGAGTTTGACATTAAAGCCCATTTTATAAATCTTACAAATCATCTTAAAAAATGGTATTGTGTATGATTCATCCATGTATGTTTCATTTATTTGTATTATTTTGTATTGTTTTTACCTCATAATGTTTCACTAAAGTGTCAACGCAATCTTCCAGTGAAAATGACAAACTCAACAAGCGATGAATAGAATCAAGTCGCCACACGTTTTTTCTTTTTAATAATCTGTTATACTTGTTATACATCACAGAACAGAAGAACTATGCTGCTACTTCCATTGCATTGCAGCCTCATCGTGTTGCTAAGCTAATGGTGCAATATATTAAAAAATCATAATAGGTAGCATATACAAATATTGTGTAAAATAAGTTTTAATTACACTAAATTATTTTATTTATACTTTTAAGCATTAAATTAATTTTAAGTATAATTATAATATAAAGTCTTGGATGCAGCGATTTTAGAACTTAGCATAAGTAGTTTACTTTCTTTAACTTCATCATCAAAACATGCATTCAACTAAATTGGCGTAATTGAATAACCTGGCGGAAGAGCACGTAAACAGCATGATGCATTCTGCACACGTCCTAATAGAATCTGAACACACGAGAGCTAAATGTTTTAAGCGAGCGAAAGAAAGAGCGAGAATGGATATGCTGAAGTTACATGTGATTAGAATAAATCTCTATTATTTACACAAAAGTCAGCTAAAGTATATTTCCCCCAATTTTTCAGTCCTCCCATTTTCCCATCCGTTGTTCTCGCGTTTCTTTCACATGTACTCCCTCGTTCGCCATCATTATTTTAGACATTCATGAGCTTTCCTTCCTCATAACACATACAGTGTTTTCACTCATTTAGAACTGCATTCATTTTCACCCCTGCCTCACTTCCACCATGTGTTCATCTCTCCTCATTGTAGTTACTCTAGAGCAGACAGGATGGCTTCGCTGGGGCTGCTCTCTCTTGCCCCTGCCTGCCAGTACAGGGGTCTGTTGGGGGAGAGGTTTGCCCAACCAGAGCAGTATGTCATTCTGGATCTTTATTTCCCGAGTTGCATTACCATCCAAATCTTTTGCCTTCATAATCTCAGCGTTCGGCGTTCGGCTCCAAGAAGCGTATGACTGATTTTTTAATTCCCTCCAAGCGGCGTGTTTCTTTCCTTCTGTTTCTCCATCCCCTCGCTCACTTGTTCTTTATCCCCGTTTCTTCCTCTCTAATTTCATCACGCGGGGTAGCTGTCTTTTTCAATCTTTCTCTTTAGGCTGTATTAGTGTGATCGGACCATCATTTGCTCGTCTCGGCCCTACTAACCATCCCTGCGTTTCATCGCGGCCACACTTTTTCTTTAGCATGCTACCTCTTTCCGTCTCTCATGCCAGCCCTCCCTCCATCTCTCCCTCCATCCCTCTCTCTTTCTCTCTCTCTCTCTCTCTCTAGGCCCCCTGTTGCTGCCTGCTACCAGAGCCGTGGTGTGGAGTTTGGCTGAAGCCGAGAGGAGCAGCTGGGCCAGGCTAACGGGGAATGATAATGACCTCAGAAATCTGCTCCTCGCTCCACAACAATAGGGTGCTCAGTCTAGTGGAAAATTGTGTTCATCAGCTAGCTCTGCTCACTTACTAATTGACATTGCCAAATATTTTAAGAACAATTGGAATGCACAGGCACAAAAAAAAAGGAAAAAAGAGAAAATGGAGATCTTAATCCGTGGACTTTTTTGCCCAGTTTTCTTTTTTTTACCCTTCTTTTGCCTTTGATTAGAAGATAACTATCGCTAAAATGAAGATGGGGGGGGGGGGGGGGGGGTGCAAAGAAGAAGAGGCAAACTTTTCATGTCATTATCTGCCTCATGTCAGTGCCGTGATGTTGACACAAAGGCTTTTTTATGTGGCCTGTCAATGGGGTTAGGAGGGAGAGAGGGAAAGAAGAGGGGAGAGATACTCATCAGTGCATGATGAATGCCCGTAAAGCCCCCCCACCCCGCCACAGCATGGTTGGTGGGGGGGGAAGACGTTGACACATGTGTCTTTCTCTCTAAATACTGCTTTTAATCTACATAATGCTCTTGCTTTACACCTCCATAACTTGTGTTTACGCAACTGTGCAAGAGAAAGACGGGTAAACAAGAGAGAGCGAGACAGCGAGAAGAGGAGGCAAATGGAGAAGGAGGATTCTTCTGTCATGGTATCATATGGCTGGTCCTCCATATTTAATGAGACAAAGGTCAATGTATTCACTTGCTCTTTCACACGGGAGGCACCCCAATCATGCCAAAGTTAACTTGTTCAAACAAAGCGCCCTCCCACCCAGATATGCCATTTGTATGCACTGGTTTGAGAGAATGAGAGAGAGAGAGAGAGAGAGAGAGAGAGAGAGAGAGAGAGAGAGAGAGAGAGAGAGAGAGGTGGTTTCATTCCAGAGGAATTCAGCTCTGACAGAGTAAGACAGCTGTCGACCTCCGCTTACAAAAAAAAATTCCAGCAGCATCAACCTTTCAGCAAATAAACTTTTTGTTTTCTCCAGTAAAGAATGTGATAGTCAATAATGACACTTTGCATCTGCAAACTAATTCAAAACTATTTGATTTAAGGAAAATGAAAAGCATTTTTTTTTTGTTCCTGAGCAGCCTGATGATGATATTTTCAAATGCCTCAGTCAAGACGGTTCATTTTTTATTTCTAACAAGTACATTTAATAGCATACAAGACCCCATTATCTCGCTTAAAGTGATGACACCTTTCCAGTCGGCTGAAAGACGTCATATTGATGCATTTAAAATATTAATATTCAAACTCTCTGCCTCCCCCAGACAGACAGCCTTCTGTTGGGGAAAGATAAATATTATGTTTTAATTATAAAAACATAAAACAGAAAATGAAGAGACTGATGAAAAAGCGTTGGCCCTGCCAAGGAGGCTTGTATGCAAAGGTAAGCAATGTTTTGGCAAAGACACGGAATTAAAATCTGGTATACTGCATGCGGCTTATGCTCTCTCTCCCTCTCTCTCTCTCTCTCTCCCTCTCTCTCTCTCTCTCTCTCTACTCTCTCTCTCTCTCTCTCTCTCTCTCTCTCTCTCTCTCTCTCTCTCTCTCTCTCTCTCTCTCTCTCTCTCTCTCCTTTTCTTTTTCTCTTTCTCCGAGCGGTACATAGCTCGCCGTTGTCTCCATAACCAAGCAGGGAATCCTAACAGGATCATTAAGACATAAAACAGACTGATAAATGTTTCATAAGGACTGCCCGTTGATGCCTCACAGGGTACGGTGAGCACAGAGAGACGACACTCACGGAAGCTCTTTCATATACACTTTGGAATACAATTGGAATTTTAAATATAGTGGGAAAAAAAGCAATGCTAATTCCCACTATGGGTAATATTACAAATTGAGAGAAAGGGAGGGAAAAAGCGAGAGAAGGCGAGCGAGAGTATAACAAGGGAAAGAGAGAAAAAGTGAGCATGCGAAACAGAGAAATCAAATGAGCTGCTGCTAAGGGGAAATAAATTGCCCTTTATATTGTTCAAAGCGTGCACAAAAATACTAAGTCTACATTTATCTAAGACACGTCAATCAACAGAGCACACTGACAATTAACACGTTGAATAGAACTTTTATCATGTAAAGACACCAGAGTCCTGACCCACTGTACTGAAATAAAAGCAGTATAATAACATTTTTCTCACACACCATGACATTTTTTACAATTATTACACTTCAAAAAAAGATGACAGATTTAAGAGAGGGAGCACAGAGCTGCAGAATCTGCATAGGAAGACCGAATGCAACAATTTAAATAAAATACGGGAAGTGTGGAGAAAAAAAAAAGTGAGAGCGATGCATGCTGGGTGAGAGGGCAGAGGGCAGCGAACTATAATGAAGGTGAATGATAGGAATAAACATTGACATAATTCTTCCAAGGTCTACAGTTCCTAATTAGCACATGAGAGAGAATGTAGTCTGTCCTCATTTTAAAGATTTGGGAGAGCAAAAGAGAAAATTAAAGAAAGAGAAAGAGAGAGGAGGAGGAGGAGGAAAGAGATTATGACAGAGATGCCGTTAATGATAAGTAATACTTCTTTTGTCTCACAAAAGCTATTAAGTGTAATTTTAGGGCACGGATCAACTTATTTTTTTCTGTCACAACAGACTATGTCTGTATATATATAGGCCTAATGAGTTTTTGACCACTCAACAGTGTTACAAAACAACTACATTAACTGAACCTGGGTAACAATTTATTCTTCTCTAAATCTGTATAACGGATTTAACAAGTAAAGCAATATACATCTGCATGAAACTGATGCCATAGGTCCGAAAGGATGAACAGGTTTGCTTCTCTGGATAGTCCGTGCATTTTGCATAGCAGTTTGGGTTATTCGACTTTAATTACACCACAATTACATTGTACAGCAAGTCTGCATATGTATTTACTCCAATTTGTAATTGTGTAATTAGATGAATATCCATGCTTTATAACCTAAGGCATCCATTGGCAAATCCAATCTTCACATTTGTATGGAGCAAGTGTTTCGCCCAAACGGCGGCAAGCTGTAAAGACCTGGGGATATACTGATAATCCTTGCCATGTTAAAATGCTCTTCCTCTTAACAATATTTAGACATGGGGATCTCAACTGGAGGAAAAGACAAGGCAGGTTTGAAGCCTTAAGCAACAGAGATCCGACAGTAGAAAAAAAGGATGTTCATAAAGACAAAATGCTTTTTTTACTTGGTTTTCTCAAGTAGTAGTAGTACAAGAAACATGTATAAGGATGTCCTGAATCAAATACAAGGGAGGAGTCTGGTCCTAAAAAAAGCACTTCACGGGGTGTCACACCGGAAATGTTCATGTGTACTTACTCACTGTAAAACACTGTAAAGAGCAAAGATGATTTAAGTAGCCTATGTTTTACCAAGAATACTATTTCAGTGTTCTACTACAAAATTTCACCTTTAATTCAATGATTTACGTGCTGTTATTTGTGAATTTACTAGCAACTTCTGAGTGAAAATTGTTTCAAAGAAAACCCTACACCAAAGAGCAGGATTTACTTCGAAAGGATTGACTTTGAAAGTGTATAGTGTATATATTGTCAATATTCAATGTTAAGCCATGCAACTACTCTGGGGATGATATATATATATATATATATATATATATATATATATATATATATATATATATATATATATATATATTATATATATATATATATAGTGGTGGCCAAAATTATTAAAACACTTGGCATCTGGGAGTTGTCTTATTGGGCCTGGATTTATTTTCAAAGAGGACAATGATCCGAAACATTCTTTTAACTATTGCCGGAACTACCTGTGACGGAAGGAATCTGCTGGAACATTGAAAATGATGGCCTGGTCCCCTCAAAGTCCGGACCTCAACCCCATTGAGCACATTTGGGGCAAGTTGGAAAATAAACTGGACAGATCTATTGTACATTCAAAGGAAAGCCTTTGGCTTCAGTTGCAGAAGGCATGGGATAACATTAGTGTTGAAGTTCTCAGAGGAAATATATTGACACTATGCCAGAAAGATGTGCTGCTGTAGTTGCTGCAAAAGGTGGACATACCAAATATTAAAGTTAAAAGTGGATAAAAAATGTACGACTCACTTCATCTGATATTTGATGGTCAGAGCAACATATGCATGTTTCATGAACATTATGAAATGAAATCATGTTTTGGAGGCAAAAAGGGTCAATATTTTCAGATATGTCAGGTGTTCTAATCATTTATATATATATACACACAATATCAGCATATTAGAATGATTTCCGAAAGATCATGTGACACTGAGGACTGGAGTAATGGCTAATGAAAATTCAGCTTTGCATCACATAAATAAATTATATTTGAAAGGATATTAAAATAGAAAAACATTATTTTAAATTGTCATAATATTTCACAATATTAGAGTTTTTTTTCTGTATTTGTGATCAAATAAATGCTTGATGAGCAAAGGAGACTTCTTTCAAAAACATTAAAAACAGTAATGTTGTTGACCGGTACTCTATATATACAGTACATATATATAATATATATATATACACTTTACATTGTATATATATAATGTTGTGTTTTGCCATTCACTGTGTTTCTGTTAAAGACTTCATCTCTCTCTATTGATTCTCCCTCTCTCCCTCTCTCTCTCTCTCAGCTGTCACTCAAAGTCCCACAATAATGAATTCAGAAACACTATCAGGAATGAGCCCCCCTTGTTTATGAAGCCCAATTCAGACTGCGGAATCTGAAATAACAATAGATCCCCTCCTCAGTCAAGCCAATCTTGTAATGGTAATAAGAAATAAAAGAGAATGGGGAAAAATGTAATAAACTAAAAAAGAGAGAAGGAAAGAGGTGGAAGAGATGTACAGAGGCTGGAAATTCTATTGCACAAGAAGCATATTTAAGGTTGATTATTGAGACGAGAGGAGAAAGGTCTTTAGAGGACATTTCTGAGGCAACTTTTTTTCCCTTTTTATCTGTCTCTCTCTGTGTTTAAACAAGTGCAGTGTCAAAGACAAAAGCGATTGTGTCGACCTTCTTTCACAGTTGAGATGTTATTGTTGATTACTGTAATTCAAGTTTAACTCAAAATTGCAGTGGGTAGGTGGTTTAGAGGTTGGGTGAGCTTGCTGAAGGGAGACAGCAGATGAATTTGCTGTACGTTAAAGAGAGGGTAAAGAAAAAAAGCAAATAAAATCGACACATGATAAAGGAAGTCTGTTCTCTTTGGGTTAGAGGAACGTGCAAGATATTAAAAGTAAAACAGAGGTATGACATGCCACATCCTGTTGCATACTACATAAACATACACCCTTCCTCCCCCCAAAAATAAAAAAAACAGACACACACACGTATACATACATAAAACCAGGACATGTATTTTCTTGTTTTTCTTCTTCTTATTAAAAAGTCAAACATTAAACACAAATTAAACCATCTTTATGAGAGAAGAAATACTTTTCTCCACCGTAAACAAATGCTGGGCTAATAAAGATACACTGCATTAAACATTAAAGCACCGGTAGGTAAACAGACAGTGCAACACTTCCTTCCCTGTACATCACACCTTTAGCTTGTAAGGGTTTGGTGAGCACATGTTTTGTGCCATGGCCTGAAAGTGCAGCCCCTTGTGTATGCATACTTTTAAATAAGTATGTCACAGAATCTGCCAAACTGCCCCTTGCTATGGCATTATTCCCCCATAAACACGCATCTCCCTGTGCTTGCAAGCAAAGAAACCTGAAGGTCAATCTCAAGACAAGAGGGGGGGCTGGCATTATGCCCGCTGCACAGTGAGCGCTCCCTGCCTGCTCCAACTGAGCTGGGCAGCGATGTGGGATTTCAGCTGGTGATCACACTCTACCTTGACATTAACTCACACGCAGGGTGGATAGAGAGATCGGGAGGGAGCAGGTATAAGATAACTAAATGAATAAATAAAGTCAGAACTAGGGGTGAACCATATCATACCGTCCACGATAATACCGGTATACATTTTTACATGATAAAAAAAGTGTCATATCGCGATATCAATGCTATAGCGACGCGATGGCGTATGGCGCATTTACGTTCCCTAGCGCGCACAACAACAACACCTGTCAGAGTATACACGAAGAGCAGTATGTCAGCCTCTGATAACGACTTAGTACCTAAAAAGGGAGCTACTTGGTTACAAGAGGTCAGCCCTCTTGACAACTGACTAAACATTGACAACTTAAAGCTGCTATTGATGTTTGCAGCGCAATATTTGACCGGAAGGGTAACATTGACAGTTATTTTCGTCAGTTACGGCTCGTTAGATCTAGCATTCTGCCTTCTTTGAATCAGACACAGAGATAAAGTAGTGCGTAAGATTACATTTATTTGAATGAATGGATTACAGCATTTATTTGGATTAATTATCGAGAGAGAGAGAGAGAGAGAGAGAGAGAGAGAGAGAGAGAGAGAGAGAGAGAGATTCGTACCTGTGTGACTGCGTCTGTTCAGCGTCTCTCTTAATGAAGATGTGGGTTTATTACTGGAAAAATAGCGATGTAACCCCATCGTTGCTGAGAAATATAATGTAGTGATCCAGTAACTTAGCTATTTTATTGCTAAAAGTCGCGGGGCGGCGTTATAACAAGTTTCTTTGCTCATGAATGTGCAGCGCGATCTCTACTCTCTGAATGCTTCCGATTGAACGATTCTGTGGACAGTTTACACGAGACGTTATCTAAACCGATCTGGTATTGCTGTAAAAAAACACCTCAGAAAAATAAATTATTCTGTCAGGCGCAGTTGAAGTAGAAAGTGCCTGGGACAAACGCTGTCAGATGAGATGGCGTAGCCGGGCTATGTCTGTATCATTATTCCAACATTATCTTCATAACTTGTTACAAAATAAAAAGTTTAACACTTCAGAAAAATGTGTGTATCCTTATGAAAGCAGTGTTTATATGCAGCATTTTCATTCGGACTTTGTGACTTTTAAACCGATTACAGTGCTCCGTGTAAACATGCCTGAAATGAAAACAGCGCATTAATATAGAACGAGGATTCATCTGTCTTGGAACTACCTGTGCATTAAACGATTTTATTGCACACCTTCCAGCCAATCAGAATAAAAAATTCAGACAGACCATGGCATAAATTACATTAGTTATTGTTAAACTAAAATGTTACGTTTTTGTTTGCACTAATAAATGCTGTTGCCTACCAGCTGCAATAACCAATAAAACGTATTAACCATATATTTTTATATCGTCATAAATATCGTTATCGCAAATATTCTTGAAATATCGTGATATCATTTTGAGGCTATATTGCCCACCCCTAGTCAGAACTAATATTAGTTACTAATAATGCATAAACTAAATGCATAAAATTGAACTTAATAAAAGTGTTTTGTTGGGCTAGTGAACCTTACTGGAAAAAAAATATGAAAAGTGGGTAACACATTATTTTGATAGTCCACTTTTACATTCTACTAACTATAAGTAACTTTGCAACTACATGTCAACTACCGATCATTATAGTACAAGTAGACTATCTGCTTAATATCTGCTAACACTTTAGTTTGATGGTCCCTCAACAGACATTCTGTCTATAATTAACTTTGCAAGTATATGTCAACTTATTCCATTAACCTTAACCCTACCTGTCTACTAATACTCTAATGAGAGTTAGTTGACATGTAGTTGCAAAGTTAATTATAGATAGAATCTTTAAAGTCGACTATCGAAAACAATGTACCCAGAACAAAACACTCAGATATAGACTAGAAAACAGTGCAAACAAGAATGTAACTTACAGAGCTTCAAGCTATTAAGTTCAGATCAACAGATTATAGTTCACTCTGAGTACCCCAATCACACTGAGTGACACATACTGTATCTGGAAGTGGGGCACAAAATAAGTCAGACTCAAGAATCATGTGAGAGTATGTTTGGACTTAAAGAAAAGCGAAGGGGAAAAAAAAAACATAGGGTTTTAATCCAAAAAATCAAAACAATAATATGTGTGGCATGAATGTTACACTACCCACACCTCAAAAACACCATACCTACGGTGAAATATGGTAGAGTTAGCATCATGCTGTGAAACTACTGTGGGCATTGAGTGTTTAGTTATAAAATAAGGAACAGAGGATGGTCCACAATATTGGGAAATTATGCAAGGGAACTTGTTTCAGTAAAAATACTTGGGAGAGAGTTCGTTTTTCAGCAAATTAAATGATACAAAACATTAGGCCACATCCAAGATCTCAATTCAACTGAGAATCTGTCATTATTTAGGAGGGAGGGAGGGAGGGAGAGAGAGAGAGAGAGAGAGAGAGAGAGAGAGAGAGAGAGAGAGAGAGAGAGAGAGAGAGAGAGAGAGAGAGAGAGAGAGAGAGAGAGAGAGAGAGAGAGAGAGAGAGAGAGAGAGAGAGAGAGAGAGCATACAGAGTATACAGCAAAAGAGCATGCAAATGGTAAGATGGTAAGAGAGACAGAGAAAATATTAAGTAATGGTGACATTGGCAAAACATCACATAACCAATTTCTCGGATTTGTGTTTATTAAAACTGGTCTACTTATGTACAATAAAAGCTATGAGAGTGCCAAAGAATCAATAAATAAATTGTATTTTCATTCTCTGTCCCATGATTCATTTAGTGCTTAACATTTTTATTATTAAACACTAATCACTTTAATTCTAAATACCCTGCCAATCTAACAAAAGCTTGAGAAGAGTTTATAAAAATGCCATGAGCTAAATCTCAAAGTAGTGGTAAGAGAGATGCAAAAGAAAGAAAACTTCCTGCATTAAAATTCACTAGATAATTACTTCCGTAACATACCCTCCTTTCTGTTGAGGAGTGTTTAGGTTTAATAGTCTCAGTAAAGAAAATAGGTTTTATCTTCTTCTCATTTTCATTAATTCCTAATTGGGGTGGGGGTTGTCTGTTATTATTCCTTAGATTAAAATAAACATAGCCCATTGCATGTTCAAACTCATCTCACTACATGAGGGTGATAAGGACTGGGAATAAATAAACAATTTCTTCTTTGCTGTTGAAATTAAGTTGCTTAGAGCCTTAAGCTAAGCCACATTTATTTTTTTTATTTTTTTGATGACTTAAAAGCACATTTTACCCAGCAAATGAAGTTCATTTTTTTGACCTGCTTTATATGTATATCTTTAATTAGTGTCTTGTTTAGCTTAAGCTAACTGATTATCACATAGACGTGACCTAATTAACAGCCAGGCTGCTTAACAGTGGTGTACCACCCCAAGGAATGAGAAAGTTACCTTTAAAACTTCTGTAATCATTAGCTGCAGCTTCACTTAATCCCACTAAACATACATTTTATCTCACAAGCTCCGAGTTCCTCTGATGGGGTGGGATTGCTGTCCCTCTCCCGTACAGCAGGATGTTTTAATCACTTGTACATCCACATAGGCTTTCTATTGTGAGAATAGCATATGGATTTTTTTATAGTTAACTTCATATTTAATGAAAAAATAAATTGATGCCGAAGGATAGCCAAATAATTTAATAGAGTAAATAAAGATACTAACTCCTTCTGAGGGTGTTTGGTGGATATTTGAACATTAACATTAATTGTCAGAGTTGTGCATTGAATGTGCTGCTCAGATTTATATTGTCGCTGCCACACTGCTAGCGGATTTGATCACCTACCCACTTTCAAACATCATCACAATCACCCATTTTCTGTTTACTGAAAGAACTATCAAGACTACCAAAAGTGCAAATGCATTCACTTCCTTTCCATTGGTTTCAGTGGTGGCTTCACTGCATTAGCTGTCTATTGCTAACTATTGCTAAAGTCGACGGATAACTAAGCTTTAAAGGCCTGCTGACACACATCCTAAAACAACCCCAGCATTACCTTTACACAGAGAATATACAATCATGCTTTTAGGTTTTAGGTCCGATCTCTCATGGAGCCTCCTTGCATACTAGACACAACTAGTGTTCTAGTGCCATGTATGGATCTGAATCACTTGATACTGCAGTCTCCCCAATTCACATCCCAAGGTTTCTTCCCCAGTTGTTCCTTCCCACTGTGAAATTGCTCTCTTAGGGTTATAACTGTGCTACTTTGTAAAGTTTCCAGTAGATAATTTTTATTTAAATGTATTGATTTAACAGAACTGAATCCTGTGAACATTTCACAAGTTTTGTTACTGTAATGCCAGACTGCCAGCAAATTTAAGGTATTAAAGTATTTAAAAGTATTCTTAATGCTGTGGGCTTTCCTAAACTGTCTTAAAACGTTCTTACCTGAAGATGGAGAAGAAGGGTGGGGACTGTCATCCTGCACACTGCCTGTTTGGGAGTGTCCGCCTCCAGCACCGCTTTCCTCTGTCACATTGGAGGATCCTGGGGTGGTGGATCGACTGATGGACTGAGATTCAGGGTCGCTAGCTGAGCCACGCCTTTCGTCCAGACCATGCTGGGAGCTCTCCTCTAGGGTTCGACGATCCTTGCTGTGCACCCGGGAGTGGACTACCATCTGGTGGTAGGTTCTAAAGACTCTGCCACAGTCAGGACACTCAGTTGCTTTCTCTTTCAGGCCGGCCAGGCTGTACTCAAGCCCTTGGCCTAGGCCCAGACCCCCATGGTGAGGCAAGAACTCACGGTGGCTATCAAAGCTTACACCCTCATCTTTCAAAGACATCATGCCTCCACTTGTCTTTACTCCATGAAGGACATCAGGATGTTGCTTCAGCTTGGAACCATCATTAGAGCCTAAGGTTGGGTGCTCAAGCTTATCTTTCCCAAAGGGAACAATCCCAGCTGCACTGGCAAGTTCATCATCTTGTCCGTGCCCCCCATGATGCTGCTCTTTTGGCATGAAGGAGCGTTCCATAGCCATTCCACGTGCCATGATTTGCCAGGCTTGATAGCTGTTCAGGGGGTCCATCTCTGCCACCTTAGCTGCGGCTTGTAAGCGCTCCATACAACTTGACTTCAGAGGGGGCACCAGGTTCAGGCAACCCAAGAGTGAACGCTTTTCATTTTCCCCTAAGCCGTGTCCCATGCTGGCCATTGGGCTCAGGAGCTTTCCAAGCATTTCTTTTTCCTTCATAGCTATACCAGCCTTGGCCAGCATCTGGTGCTGCTGTTCAACCAGGCCTTGTTTGTCGGGTGTGAGGAAGCCACTTTGGAGACAAGAAATGTATCGTGAATACAGGTTGGCGTGGGCTTCTTGAGCCAGGCTGCTCATGCTGTTAACAGAGGGTCCATCTTCATCAGTTCCTCCAACAGGGGGCTTGTTCTTTATGGCAAGCTTGTTTAGATGCACCTTCATGTGATTCTTCAGGAACCAGGGCTCCTTGAAACGACGTCCACAGATCTGGCAGCAATGTTCAAAGGAGTCCTTGTGTTTCCGCATGTGGCCTTTCAGAAACCAAGCTTGACTGAAGACCTGGCCACAAACCTCACAGCGAAATTCATTGGCGGGCTTCTCTCCCCCGCCAGCTCCTGTACCCTGTCCCTGGGCTGATTCAGCTGTGATATGGGTTTTTTCCACATGGCTGATGAGGTCCTCCTCCTGGGAAGCAGCAAATTCACACAGGGTGCACTTGTAGGGCTTGTGAAGAATGCGAATATGGCGCTCTAGCTCCTCACGCTTCTTGAATTTACCCTTGCAAAAAGTGCACCGGAATCCTTGGGCTGGGTTGAGGGCTTGCTCATCTTGCAGGTTTGTACCTGCAGGCTTAGGTGAGGCAGACGGCTGGGTCAGTCCATCAGGCGAACCACCGATATTGGTTGGAGTGAGCAGGCCACAGGCAGAACCAGGCTGTTGCTGGTTGTGACTCTGGATACCCAAGTGGGGTGGAAGAGGTTGAGCGGGCTGCAGCAAACTGTTCCTCAGTTGCTTATCACGTAAAATAGCTCTCTCTTCAAGTTCATGAAGAAGCCTGTTTTCCTCACGTACACGACCACGGCCCTTACCGAGATTTCCCAGTTTATGGGTGCGGAGGTGAATCTTCAGGTTACCCTTTTGAGCAGCTCGGTGGTCACAATAGGGGCATTTGAAGGGCTTCTCTCCAGTGTGTGTTCGCATATGAAGAGACAGAATGCTGTTGAAGCGGAAGCGCTTGCCACATAGTGGACAGGGGTATTTACGGTTCTTGCGGGCATCATCTTCTATATCATTCATCTGGGACATGATTCCTAAATTCTGCCCATTAAGAAATTGTTGCAAATCAACACGGCCATTGAGACCACTCAGGGCTCCCACTTCCATGTCACGGTTAAGCTGGTTGGCCAGTAAGGCCATCTGACTGCTTATTGGCTGACTAGCTAAGGCAGCATGGGTTTTCTCATCCAGCGGGGTGGCTGCCTTTTCCTCTGGGATCTGTTGGCGACTCTGTAGTTCAGGAAAGGCATGACCCAGCTGAGCAGTCAGCTGATGCAGTTTCTGACTGATTGGGTAGCGGCCATTAAGTACTGCGTTGCTGAGATGGGTGTCAGCATCCGGGACCACCGAGGATACACCAAGGCACAAACTAGAGTCCTCCATCCTAAAGGAGAAAAGACACAGAACAAGTATTGAGTCCACTATTCAGAGATATGCAGTCACAAAAAAACACCTCTTTATAGCCTTAAAGGGATAGTTTATTCAAAAATGTTGTCATTATTTACTCACCCATTTGTAGCCATTGACTTCCATATTATTATTTTTTTCCCTACCATGGAAGTCAATAGCTACCGTCAACAGTCTGATTACAAACATTCGTTAAAATCTCTTATTTTGTGTTTTACAGGAGAAAGAAACTCACACAGATTTGGAACTTGAGGGTGAGTAAATGATGACAAAATCTTCATTTTTGGGTGAACTATCCCTTTAAGGCACCACCAATACACTTGTTGTATTATTACTGTGCACAACCAACAGAAAAACACTGCACAATATATAAATGAAAGTAAAATGATATGTAGAACATCATGTACATTGTAACAAATATCAACAATAGAAGTAAAGGTGTAATGTTTTGGACAGAACAGGTTGCAACACACACTTAACTTTACCATTGTCCGAGAACTGTTTATGAATAACACCCACTCAGCTCTCAGATTTCATGAAAAATAAAGACCTTTTCTCTTATACCTTTTGAGATACTGTATAGTGTGGTGAAGGTCATATTTCCAAGTTAAATAGCATCACAGTGTCAAGTCTATCTTAGGCATTAGCACAGATACAAAGGTGTTTAATTTTTTTGCTGAAGAGGGTGTAGGTTTGGAAACAAAACTGATATACTATTTTGTGTGGATCTATGTCTTAGATTGTATACTGCATTGTCTGGCAATGGAAATCACACCATACGGCAGTTAATTCAGTTCATTCTTGAGTACCCCTTTGTGTGTCAGCAGTCTGAGTATGGTGTGAGGAAATGGTTAACAACGATGACTGCACTTCAGTGACAAGTGTGAAGAAAAAAAAGAGTGAGTTCATCTCCCTCTGATTTATGAAGTACTACATGTACTCTCACACTTGGGGAGAGAAGCTGCAACTCTCAGAACTTTTTCTCAAACAGTAACACAATTTTGGAGGCAATAATTACCCAGTAAACACGGCAAGGCGCCGCATAATTAAGCTACTTGGTCCCATCCTATCAGAATCCCTCCAATTACACGCCTTAATGAAACGGAGCAATGGTATTGTCATGAAGCTGCCGCAATACTACAATTATGATATTAACAATAGCACTTAAAACCAAGGGGTTACTCCAGTAAACACAAGCCCTTATCTCACTGCTGCGACACTTGTCTTGGCGTAATTTTCCATTAAGAGGCACATTACGTTTGATGCAAATCATTCTGTGTTCACCTTCTTTTTTTCCCCTCTCTCTGTTCTCTCACTCTCGTATGGCTTCCGATGAGAAGAAAACAACAGTTGGCGTTATTGAAAGGGTTCCCAAAGTATCAGAGGCTTCCCAGTTTTTTAAAATGGCCACAGAGTGGCCCAATGAACCGTCAGACTAAAACTAATACATGAACAGTGCCTGTTGTCATCTGGATAGCTAGTGCTTATTTAGCATGCTATTCACCATCTTAAGCAAGGATAATGATGTTGCTGCATTCCCCTGCAACTGACAGGGTCAAGCTTCAGAAACAATAAAGTGAGTTTTGCTTTGGTCAACAAAATATTGTATAATATCTCATTAAGCTGATTAGTATGCTGCCTGGTAACAGTGGCTGTGCGCTTTAACACATGATTATGAATGTGAAATAAATGCACTGTGGTCATTTTAACAGAGACAATGACAAGAGCAGATATTCAGGAAACTACATCCAGAACGAAGGAGGCAAGAACTTTCTCTTTTCTCTACATTATTTGGAAACACATGCTGGTTTGTCTTTCTCACACACTCATCGCCTCAGGAAGGGTGTTCTGCCGGGGAACCCACACCCTTTGGTCATTAATAAACCTTTTAAATGGTGCAGATTGACCCAGTTTACTTATTAGAGAGGGACTACCTAATGACTCAGCACCTGCAGTCTATGGGATGCTGACACATTATATTTCACATTTCCTCATGGCAGCTAGACAGCTCCGGTGCATTTTTTTTTCTTCACATGACCCAATGCACAGAGAAACAAATAAATGATTCCTTTGTTGACAAGCAGCAGCAATTCCGACAACGATGAACCTATTGGATGGTACCAAAAAAAAAGTGCATTTGTGGAGACAAATACACAAAGACTATCAAACCAGCACACACACAGTCTGCAGTGGAAGGCAGTGGGCTTGGAGCACATATTTGCTGATGCTCTCATAAGAACTCTAATAAGGGCCGCCTGTTCTTTAGCTATTTGCTCTTCCTACGCCATGTCGGTTGCAGTCTTATCTCTCCAACATGAATAAAAACACTGAGGCCACTTCCAGTCGCTGCTAAATACACTGTGGGCTGCTGCTGAATGCCATTCCTCTTTTGTCCAGAGCTATAACTCTGAGGAATTTAAAAGAAAAAAATGCTGGAATCTGGATGTGAACAATACACTGTAGGTGTATTATGTATTTAAAGACTGGGTGTGTTATAAACACACTCACGCGTGTAAGCACGTGCGCTGCAAATTATACATGGCTAAGCAGTTCTGTGAGGATTTTTGATATTCAGCAAAATGTAACACAGGAGTAAATGCAAGACAAATATAAATCACGAACGGTTTGCTCTGCCAGGTCATCTAATTAAAGCAACGGTCTTCAGACAAAGGCCTAAAAATGCTGGGTGATGTTTGGGTTTAGCGTGACGCCTTATGACTTTGGAGTTTCTTTGGGTAGCGAGTTGTTCAAATTGCTTTTGTCGACGTCGCAGCAAATCCTGGCAGATATCAGACGAGGCCCTTTTTGAATGTGGCTAGCCTGCCTTCTGCAATAGAAATCTATGATTTAAGCAAGGCATGATGAGCAGTTGCTCATTTGGAGAGATAACTGCTTGCCCTTTTCTCCAATTTGATTTCCTTTTTTATCTTTAACATATAACAAAGGCAGATAGACAAAGGAACAATGTGAAATGAACTGACGAATCCAGTTTGTTTTTGAACATAGCCTCGCCTGACGACTATATGCAAATTAAGTGCATTAATATGCCTTCCTTGCTCCCAAGTCATTTCATTTTTTTTTCTGATTAAAAAGGACATTTCATATGGTTAAAGAGGTGTCACACACGCGCACACACACACACACACACACACAAACACTCACTTCTGCAGAGGCAGACAAAGTATAAAATTCATATGTGAACGTAGACGCCTAACACACATACACCCGCAAACAATAACACACACAGTCTGCAATATTTTAGAGAGCATCTATAAATAAATAAAGAAATGAATACATTAATAAATAAATTTGATACTGGGAATACTTTAAGGGAGGCATCACTACGGAACAATTATCAGTAAAGTGCATATTTTCCACAGTATAATTAGCAGAAACTCCAAGCCAAAAGCCTTATCTCAAACGAAACAAAGTCATTAAAATCTAAATACATCTGCTCTTAAACACCAGCATGCTTAATGCATATCCGAAAATGCCTCGGAACCAAATTTGCAGAGCAGCAAGCACATTTGGAGGGCATTTTGTCAAAAATGCATTCACTGTTATTTTAATTCAGAAGAAAGATCAAAAAAATGTTATGCATAACTCAGTTCTTCATATTTCCGTGCGATTTTTCATTTACAACTATACCTAGGAGTAAAGTTAAAATACCCCATTTCATAAATCTACAGCACATTTAAGGTTTCAGCGTTCTGCTTTTCAATATTTCTTCAGCGATGCATGTCTCTGTTATCTGCATTTGTAGGATGCCCTGCAAAGTTTCTCACTGCCAATCTTTCCTCTGTTAGAAATGCTAATGCCTCACCTATTTGGATCAGTGCCATTGAGTCGTGGCCCACAGCATGTAGGCCTGACAGCAAACACGGTGGTGGCTCCTTGTCCCAGACCCCCGTCTCCCTCTTCCCCCTCCTCTCCCTCTCTCTCTCTCTCTCTCTCTCTTCGGGCTGGGGCAGTTAGGTTAGCCAGGAGCTAGACGAAACGATCGAGTCTCTGTGGCCTGATACTACCTGTCACACGTAGCGTAACAGCAGCAGCGTGCTCTAATTAACGCGTGCACCGCCGCCGTGTCTCTCGAAAAGCCACTGAGACTTCCTTTAGTGCACTGTCACACAGGGCCCAGTGGCATGCAGCTTTACAGTCTGTGGTTAATACTGAGACTTTCAAGCAACATGGCAAAACAACCGGATTTATGTCTTATCTTTACCTCACTTTACATCACATTCTGTTCCCTTTTGCAAGCTATGCAAACCACATCTTAATTAGAGGGTGCAAATGCCACCATCAGACTTCTGTCCTTCTCTTCTTATCTTGTCTTTGTCAAGCAGGGCCATTGTTGTTAACACCAGGGAACACATTGTTTGATTTCTGACTTAACATCATGTCAAACAACTGTATGAGCATATAGCAGGATCTACTAGTAGAAACGCAAACACAGCAGTGCACTTTGTGGCAAGTGTGATGCAAGTGGCAAGTGTGATGCACTGATGTTAAACAAAGGTATTTCTAAGATATTTCAACTGATTGTGGTTTCTGATAGAGCCTGCAGTAAGTTTTGCAAAGTGCATGCATATGTGCTGCATTATCTGGCATTTAGATTGCTTTCGGGAGGGCCAGGCTTTGATTTTGGGACGTCAAGGTGAGCGCGACTAAATTAGGGCCACTGTAGCGACAAAATATTACATTAAACTTGAGGTACCTGTGCGCGTTCACGTCCTTGAGCTGATCCTCTAGTGGCTTCTCACAAATCAACACGGAGGGCAGAATCAAGGTTCCATATAAAACACACATACATTCACACAAACTCACTAACACGCAAGTAAGCTTTAGCCTTGAAGGGGCTCTGAACAAAGAGTTTTTAAGTGTACAGCTAACCTCAAAGAGGACATAAAACCCATCTAATCCTTAAATGTTCTAGATTACACAGCATGTTCAAGCCCTAAATCAAATAACACAGAGCAGATCTGGCTCTTTCGGGCTTTGCGTCTTAATATAACATAATTTTGGTGTCCTTCTGCATCCTTGTTTGGGAAAAGTATGTCTGCATTTACAGAAAACGGTAGTTTCAAGGGGGGAAAGCCACTGACAAGTAAAACAAACCAAAGTATTTGCAAGTTGAAATGAAAATAAAAATATAGATCGCAAGGCCATTAGCTGCTCTGTTATTGTGAAGCTTTATCGACCAAAATCCATTGACTAATTACTATGCAGTAGCTGATTAATTAATTATGAAAGAGGTCATCGTTATTGATAAATCAATCATTATTTACAGAAAGTGCAAAAGTCAGTTTTATTTCCTCGGAATCATTAGCGGCCCCCGTATAAAACAAAAAGGAATGAACTGTTTGCTGTTTGAAAATGGCTGCCATATGTTGCATATTTAATGAATGGAAACGGCACTGCATGTTATGCACTTATGGGAATATGGCCAGAAACGTACAATAACAAAATCATAAACCGATAGCGATAGTTAAAATCATTGCACGCTTATCAGCGAGGTCCGATCTGTCCTTCTCTCTCTCTCTCTCTCTCTCTCTTTCTCTGCTTGTGTTTAGTCTGTTGCAGGTGGTCTTCAGAATAGTTCTAATTAATCCAATAAAACGTGGCTTGTTTTTCTTCCTCCCGATGCTCTTTGACTGAACTGGATTATTAGTGGCTCTAATGATGCATTAAGCAAAGGTTCCCAGCACAAGACCGAAACTGAATCAAACAGAAGAAACGCACGCAGCCTGAAAGGATGAACTCGTTCTCATCCAGCAAACAGTTTGCTGCATGATGCAGGTTGTTTTCTTATTTGTGGTTACAGTAAGTGACCTAATTATACCTAGTTCATAGGTTGCGACGCCACCACATTCAAATTGTTACAGTTACAAATACGCATTTGTTGCGTCGCCTTCCTCTCTACTCAGTTCTACCTTCTGTTAGCTCAACCCGCAAAACTCTCTGTCTCTGCCGCTGTCTGTCTCACACAATATGTCATTGAGAGCTTCTTAAGAGAACATTTCAACAGGTAGTTCAGCTTTCAGCTCATCTCTACAGATCAGTATGAGCCCACGAAAGGATGAGCAGAGAGAAAAATGCTACTCCTTTTATCCTGTGTGTCTGACAGGCTTGTTGGGATGCCAGGGGAGGGAAGATCAGTGGGAGACCAAAGAATTCCCACAGTTCATTGTCCTGGCCTGCTGCATCCTCATCCTCATCATCATCATCCAGAGCCGGCCTGAAGCTCAAAGCCTCCCTTTATGTTAAACATTTGCAGCATTATCCCGAAGACCAGCAGATGTGCTCTGTGTGTGCGTGCATGCGTGTGTGAGCGAGGTACAATGGTAGTCACAGCGTGTCGAGCCTCCTGCCTGTAGATCTCAGACTGTGAGAAGGGAAAAAAGATGGATAACTGAGCATTTGTTAAATCGTAGAGGTGGGTTAGAGGGGGTCTGTGCATAAAGATTGCGATAGTTACAAATAAAAGCGCTACTCTGTTCACCTCGCTCACAAAGAACGAAAGAAACCAAGTCAAGTGACCAGCACGGAAGGCTAAAATAGCATAAAACATACTTCACTAAAGGTCAACGCATGACAATTCTTCTCGAAAACTTTCCCTTGTGGTTTCCACCCGGAGAAATAGCAATTGTACATGAGGTGGCAGTCACTAAAGAAGAAAAAAATCATTTAACCCCGTCTGACCTGAGGCTCTTTTGGCAGTCCCATTAGAAACACAGGGATGTGTCTTAGTGGCAAAGCTGAGCGAGTCGTGGTCGAACCAGCCATCACGCATGACTACACCTCAGCACAGAAAAGCAGAAAAACAATGAACACAGTGTGGCGATGGGCAAAAGGGCCATCATCCAAGCCTTACATCATCTTTCCTCCTGCTCAGGACAGCAGGACAATACTACCAGATACAACCAGAAATCATAAAAAAAATCAGATCAGACCAGACCTCAATTGTCGGGAAAGAGCGCTACATCCATCCACCAAAGCTGCCACTGTTGTATCAAGCTCTGAACTTTTAAAGGGATAGTTAACCAAAAAAGAATTACGATTTTATCATTATTCGCACACCCTCATGTCGTTCCAAACATAAAACAATTTTTGTCCGTAAAAAAAAGTCAAAGGGGTCCGAAACTACACTGACGCCCATTGCCTTTAATAATTGTGTACAAAAAAAAAAAAAAAATTCAGTCCTTCCTTTAAGGACACCAAAGATGACCTGACTAAATATGATATGAAGCTGTATCACAATCAATTAATTGACTGTCTGAAGGTGACAGTCTGTTTTCTCTCGACACTCTCTCTTCCCTCTCAGCTGCGGCGCACAAAGATTACCTTTGTGGAAAACTTAAATGTCAATGTAACCCCCAAATAAGTGAATATCAGAAATAATTGCTGTTTTCTTCTCGCACATGCTGGTTTTGTGCGTATGAGTTTTGCATAATGACTCCAACAAGGGGTGTTGTTTTGACAGGTGCTGAAATCGAGTCGAGAGGAGAGGGAGACAAGGTTCAATTTAGTTTGTGAATCTTTTAATTGTTGCATGGCTAATTAAAATAAAAGAGGAAAAAAAGGAGAAAAGACAAAGAGAGAGAGATGTGACTTAATGTTCCTGAGTGTTTAATGCCGCATGTGTGCATACATCGGCCCCAAATTGTGCCTCCAAGCCGCTCAATGTAAGACAGACAGTACAGGAGAGAAAAATCTGCCGCTACTTCAACATACTTACCAGCTCTTCACAACCGCAGCCTGTAGTTTGGAGTTTTCACAAAACAAATGTATGGCTAATTAGAGATACTCATTAAGGGAGGCAAGTCAAGTAATTATTTTACATCATGCCACTGTTAATTGAATGATTCTTCAATGTCTTTTGAAAATATCTCCTTTTTTGTCTTTCCTTTTCCCCCCAACACACACAGAAAGAAAGAAAGACGATAAGACTATAAACAGGTACCGTGGCCATATGCTCTTGAATGAAAAAGCACTTCTGTCGTGGTAAATGGACTTTTTAAATATTGAACCGCTGCATGTCTTTTTAATATGGCTGATGTTAAATCTTCTTTATTCTGTCACTTTGATAAACTCCCCGAGCTAAACTGAGAGAAAATTTCACTTTTGTGAGAAAGCCTATGTGCAGACATACAGTTATGCAAGCATTCTCTGTCCATAAAGCATGTTTTTAAAAAGCAGCCCTCTCACATCCTGTTTAAGAAAGCCACTAATCTTATCAAAGCCATCAGGAAGTCAGAGTTGACTGGAAATGCTTGTGACTCTTTGTATATGTTACAAATATATTTTCTTATTTTACTTCGTTTTATTTGGTGTTTTTTTGTCTGCTCTATTGTTTGTCTGTGAATGGTAAGACGAGATAGGCCTACTAAAGCGGTGTTTCTTCCCTCCACGGTCGCTCCATCACTGCTAAGCAGAAGAGGAAGACTGTGGAGGGTGAGTGTATGTTAAAAAGCCTCTCTTTATTAAGAGAAAAGAGTGTTTTATTGTGGGCTAATTGTGAAGGGAGGAAGTGTGTGTGGAATGGGTGGACTCTGGAGAAAGGGTGGAGGACCTCAGGGAGATCAGGGCACATGTTTATTTATCAGGCTTTATCGGAAATGGTGAGGCCACAGATCCCAGCAGGATCAGAGACAGAGAGAGAGAGAGAGAGAGGGAGAGCGAGAGAAAGAAAGAAAGAAAGAAACACTGCTCAACCACAAGCCAAGCAGAAAGCGTTTACTTCCATGCCAACGTTATGCTGTCACACAACTATGATTAAATGACCAAAGCAGAGCTGGTCAAATCTCAGAGGCTTTTGTTTATATATAAAAAAGGTTTGTGCTTCATGCAACAAAAAAAAGCTACATTCACTGTTTCTTTTTATGCAACAAAAGCAACAAAAATAAGCAGGTGTTGCACAGCCTGTAGCTTAACTGATATTTTTTCCATACAAATTTACATTTTCTACTTGATGTTTCAAGGACCCATTTAGGGTAACACAGTGAGCAGAACTTAAAGATCAAGTGTGCAATTTTTTTTCAATGTTATGAATAAATGAATAAATAAATAATAAAAAATATGCAGAGCCAGCTATAAGTAGACCATTAGTAGGTTGATTCCCCTTAAAAGTGAAAACACTGTGGCACTATCAAAACATTGCTGTAGAGTTTTTTTAACCTTCATGATATAGCAACATTGACTCAACCAATAGGATCGTTTTGGGTGGGACTATTTGTGTTTCTGACCAATTGCAGATGGAGAAGTCTTCGGGAAACCAGTTTTCAAACAATAATCATTTCACCTTTACATAGCTGTTATTTTCTAAAGCAATGGTTCTCGAACATTTAAGCAAGTGGGCCCTAAAATAACATTGACAAGAATTTGCGACCCCCACTATCACAGCACAGCCAGTCACAGCATATCTTAAAGTCGCAAAATCGTATTATTATAAGAAGAGTCAGGACTCAAACTCGGGTTGCCTGAAGCACTTTTGTGCTCGGAGCGCAGTCCACACTGCTATTGCTCAGATGTTTGAATATATACATATATGTATATCTTTTTTTATGATGAGGCAGTTTGAGAACTGGTGTTCAAGAGAATATATATATATATAAAAATAGGCCAGACTCTCACGTTCCCTACATTTAAACAATCCACTACAGTAGCACTAATCAAAGCCTGAGAACAAGGTAACAACAACATGGTCCAAGTGCACAGGGTCAAATGACATCAGAGTCAAAGCCAAGTCCATTTGACCTGGAAATCATAGCCTGCCACTGTAAGGTCCTCCACCTGTGGTATTTAAGCATCAGAGTTTAACTGATGGGGAACAAACAGAGGCACAGTTTGAGAGAGGTCTGGGTTGGCCAGCACACCAGATTCCACACAGTCTCCTCACTCAGTCCCTCGTACTTCTTCCCCTGGCCAGCTTGACACATTCTTATCCTCCTACCTGCCCTCTGTGACCTTGAACATGATAACACATTCAATCCTCTTTCGGGGGGGCTGCCACGGTGACCCGCAGTCAACGAGAGAGGAAGAAAGCAAACGGAGAGAAAGGGAAGATAAGTTCATAAAGCCAAGGATGTTTTAGTGAAAAACGACCTCCCGGTATCTCCCGGTCCCGTGAGATGCGAGGTGGGCACGTGGCTCTTCGTTCTAACGCGTGGAGAGGGATTACACATATTCCTCCCTTCATCTGTTATGGTTTGGTTCGAGCTGCCATGTTAACATGTTGTATGTGTTACCATTGCTCGCCAGCACGCCTCGTGCGCTGATCTCCGTATGAACGTTGCCGGGGAGGTCGTGACCTCTATGTGCAATTTGGCTGTCAGAAGCTACACAGCAGCTGGGTGAAGAGATGGGAGGTTTTTATAGTGTGTTTATACGGCTTGTTTACATTAAAATGGGCATACATTTACTGACAGTATGAGAAACAAAAAGTATTAATGCAATTCATCCTTCATTAATAAAAATAGGAAACCCAGCCACATTTTATAATGATTTTTTAAGAATATATATATAAATAAACAAATGTAAAGTTGACTTTTTATGCTGTGTTGATTATAATATCTGTTAAATATCATAATAGTATCGAGTTTCCCTGCATTATTTAGAGCAATGGCTGCAAAATGGGCATTGCAGCTGAACTATACCCAAATGAATCAAATTGATCAAATCAATTCAAACTGAGTACTTTTGAATCAGAATTTAATTAAACTGAAAAAGCATATCGATAAACAGCCCTAGTAACCACGTGACACCTGTTACACTGGGTTGCCTAAAACAGACACAGACCTTCAGGTCTCTGTCACTTGATTGGATGTGATGCAAGCCAATCACTGAGCTCTTCCTGTCTGAAACACTTCATATATCTCCGAGAAGATACCTCAATCTGCTTAACACACACTCACACACACTCCTAAGTAGAAACAGACACACACAAATGCGCACCCTTAACCCCTGCGGGACCTGACACCAGCACCCTGCAAACATCATCCCCGTCGGTAGAGAGGTTTAATCTTTCACTCTCCGCCATTTCAGAAGACCCTGACTCTTGTTTGTGCAGCCCCCTCCCCTCGATCTCTCCTTCCCCCTCTCCCCCCTCCCTTCCTCTCCCCTCTCCATATTTTATCTCCTGCATCTGATTAAGTTAACAATGTGGCGTTATTTGCATGCTGATTTGGCGAGGTCCCTCTCCTCCCCGCTCGCTCTCACAAACACAGGGGCTGGATCGTGGTAATGTGATAGCACAGCAGCCAGCCGATGCAATCTCTACCCCTCCTCCAAACCCAGGTGTGTGCTATCCACTTCCCTCTTAATTCCCTCCATGCTCATATTTTAGTCCCTCTTTATTTTTTCTGTCGTTCTGTGCCTTGTAAGGGTTGTATTATAATCAAATCTGGTGCAAAAAAAGGTTGGAGGAGGGGGGATATCCTGTCTTTTTTTATTAATTATAGACCGCGGCTGATGTGAATGTATTCCGAAAGCATCTTCAAAATAGGTCGGCATACAGTTTTCTATTCTTATCACATTTAAATGTCAACATGGTGCAAAGCTCTACAAATTAGTTCAGGCAGACTTCAACCCCCATTTAACATTTAAAGCTCCGCTCAGTAAGCCCCCAATGTGTGATTCAAATCAGTTTACACACACATAAAAAGGAAGCGGTGCGTCTTTCAAACTTCTCATTTCAATACAGATATTATTGCCAACCTTTTGCCAGAGAATAGGCTGGCAGAGAGGGGGGGGGGGGGGGGGGTCGGTGGGGAAGAGCCACGAGATGAAGCAACAGAAACAATGCATTAGCTTTCATGAATTATATATCCGCCTTCATTCTGAGCAGAATCGAGGATTTTCTGAGCCTATGCATATATCCTAGACAGGAATGAATAAATCACGATGGTGGGGTCATTCCTTTTTACATGCATTGAGAGCCATATCGGGATAATAATGTCCACATAAAACACTTACTGTGGCTCATTTGGAATGCAAGCGATGCAAAAAATTCTCCCTGATTCTCGTATGTCAATGGAAATGTCCCGAGGAGAGCTGCTGTATCAGGACATTTATTTGTTACAGAAGATGGCAGAGGCGAATATTGAAAGACTGGGCTATTTCTGATGACACCAGAATTCTAACTTTGGGTGAATGGGGATGATTTCTGAGCTTCGACTCAGTGAAACAAGCGAGTTTACTTTACAACCACAGGTCTATGTCTACCACATAAAAGGATGGCTGTATTATTAATAGTCAAAGAGGGTATTAAAACACCGTAACATGTTGTAACTCAAGCCAATTGACTCAACAGCACCGTATGGCTACTGTTCTCAGGAAACTTTCCAATGCTAGAACAATGATTCAGTCCCAATGCCATGGATCAGAGCAGGCTGCTGTGTCGCTCAGTTGACTCAGCATTATAGGGCAGAGAGGCTAAGGGCCCAGGGGATGAGATTCACACCTCTAGCTGTTTTATGCCAACGAGCGCCATGCATGACCCTGCAAGTCTGCTCCAGACAGCCCTGGAGGAACACTCGCTAGGCGTGTGAGGATAGGACGTGCTCCTCACGCCTCATTACCCAAACGTCCTATCTAAGTCCCCCAGTCACCATCGGCAGAGCGGAAAAGGCTACGGACGAGCCTGCATGGCCTCATATACCCACTCCTTCGTTTTACCCTAGTAAGCTTCCTCTACACCGAAGGGATCCTTTGCTATCCAAAGTCCTTTGGCCAGGATTGGTATTCATGTTGGTTGTCTCAAAGCTGCCATTACCCAGCTGTCTTTGAAAAACCATCTTTGAAAACTTCGTGCCTGCCATAACCAAAAAGCCTCAGCTTCGGATTGGACGATTGCCAAAGTATTGAAGCAACAAAAAACATTTACCTCCAAATTCTGTCCGAGATGCCAGTGCAACCTTATCTCGTAAAATGAAGGCAGGCTCTCTGACCAATCATCAGTCGCCCTCTTTGGCTGTAGCTCGAATGGGGCCTTTTAAATGCGCTATAAAGGCTATTCGCTCTAAATGTGCTCTGGGTGTGCCTAATATGTCCACAGCCAAATGTCAAAAGAGTTATATATCCCTTTATGCACAGAAGGGCCCTGAGGGCTTTAATTGACTATGGTGTAAAGAGAGTTGAGGAGGGGTGAAGGAACATGATGAAAATGAATACTGTTCATTATCAGACAAACAGAGCCCAATGGCGCTCCTAAAACTGGCAGGGAGCGAAGATTTCCCAATGTTAAAGCACATTTGTCCGCCGAGTAATTATCGGACTGAACTTTCCATGGCATTGTTTCAAAATTATGAGGAATTATGCATTTTTCACGTTTAATGTGTGTGAGTGGCAGAGGGCTGCCAACTGAAGCCTGTGCGAGTGTGTGCGCATCTAATATATCTAATATAAGCCGATCTAATATAAGCCTACACTCTATGTAATTGAGTTAATGCAGGTATAAATGCAGGTCTGCTTCACTAGGTTACAAAATCAAGTCCCAGCTGATTAGCTTTTAACTTTCGAAACGTATTACTCTATACTTGTAGTTTATCCCTCTTTCTATCTCTGCACAATACGCCCGTCTCCGTTACGTCTGCGTTCTGAGCCCAACGTCTGTGATATTCCCACTCTCTGTGCTGCGCTCTACGACCGCCTGGCAACTTCAAATATTTATCAAATGGAGGAGGGGAAGAGAGAGCCCTCTCCATCCCGCTACAGTCATTTACCAATTATTTTGAGTACCTGCTGACAGGTACGTGTCACAGTCAGCTACCCTTCCCCAGTCCTTCTCCTCACATGATTTACCTTTCCCCCTGCTGAGGAGGAAGCCGCCAAGCTACAGGCAGGAAGACAGAGGAAGTGTGGCAGAAGAGGGCTGCTGTGGCATACAGCTGAAGTTCTCAGGCTTTGATTCAGGAAACGGTTGATTTGGAGGAGAAAAAAAAAGCATCTCTTTGTCAATGCATTAGAGGCAGAGAATGACAGAAAAAACGCAGAGGCGAACTGACAATTGGGTCGGAATAGAAAACAAGCTCATTAAACCAGGAGAGCGATATACCAACAAAACACCTATCAAGGTCTGTCACTGTATATTCTAGCGTTTGAAAAAAGAGAAAAAAAAAACAATATACGCATCTAAAGCATCACACACTTTTGACAGTGTGTATTTCAGTCTACATTAGTGTCAAGTTGGAAAACAGAGCAATGAGGACTTAAATCGTTTTGTTGTAGGGCTAAAAAAGCAGTGTTCTTTTTAAACAAGCTCTAAATCAATTATGTCTCTGTGTATTTATATGTATGTGTGGGATTGTGAAAATATGTCTATGTTATATGCCCGCGTGTGTGTTTGAGAGCATTGTGTGTATGAGCCACAAAACACTGAAGGCACGAAGTACTGCTCTCATCTGAGCAAGGAATAAATGAACAACTCTCCAATGCGCGTGTGTGCGTGCACCTCCTCGAGGGGGCACTTCACAGCACTATCAACGTTCTCTGTACTCCAAATTGTCTGCTTTCTATCTTTTGAGAAGCAGCAATACTCTATGAAAAACAGCAAAGTTTAAAAAATTTAAATAAAAACGGAGAGAGAGATAAAGAGAGAGAGCGAGAGAAGAGTAAATGAAGATAAGAGACTGGCCTACTGGAGTAGGTATTCTTCCTCTCTTCCATGATGGCTGGATTACAAAGGTGATCTGACATAGGTCTGAGATTCAGACTCAGCTGGTGGGGCATGACCAAAACGGGTAGGGTGGCAGATATGTTTTGATAGGGACATTGACACCTGGGGTGCGGGGGTGGGGGATGGATGCTAAATATAAATAAAAAAAGTGCAACTAATCATATAATTGTGCATTTTTACTTCAAATAATTTTAATAAATAGGCTTACCGACCTTTAAAAGGGAAGCGAAAGTGCTTCCCATAATTTTTTGTTGTTTCCAAAGGTCACGCATCCAATCAAACTCTACAGTATTTTGGTGGAAATGCATCTGTCATTAGGTAGAAACTAACAAATCATGTCAACATGAACAGGTTGCTTGGCATGCCCTCATCCTCGAACACTATGAACAAAACAACACTAAGGGATTAAAAAAAAGGATCAAATAAGTTTTGTGCAGATAATTATTTGGCTGCTAAGAGCATTAACTAATTGGAGTTCAATTCTGTATGATATGATGGTTTTGGTAATGTGTAGGTCAACACTTGATATCTAAAGCAATTCCAAAAAATAAGTCAAAGTAAATTCTACAAATATGAATATATCATTGCACTGTCTGGCCAAAACCTTGAATCTCTATATTTTGTCATAGTTTAATAAAAAATAATGCTATTGGTCATCCTTTATGTCTGTACGCGGGTTTTTACAAATATCTTACCAATAAAAAGCATTTAAAAGAGGTTGGCTCCTCAAACTGTCAGTCAAACCTCGTAACTCCACCCTGCCTCCATTTAGAATGTGCCACACACCGTTTGTAGATCTCTCTGCTTGTTTGCAATGCAAGGGTAAACAAAGAACTGATATTTGAGTAAGTACAGTGTTTTCTTTACTCAAGAAACACTATGTGCATAAAGGCTGACATGTTTTGTATGTGAACAGCCATCTATAGTTGAAGCAAATATACTGTTTTAAATATCCTGTGCATAGAGCTTCTTTTGTAATCATGAGATTTTGATGATGAAATTTCAACAACATTAAAACTGAGCACCCATATAGCTACAATAACTTTTATATAATGTAAGCTGATGAAAAAGTAATGTGATGCCTCAGATGCGGCGGTTCTAGTGACGGACAAAACACATATATATACATATATATACATATATATATATATATATATATCTCGCAGGTCAAAAAAACGTATATAACTATAACTGACCATATGTAACTGACCATAACTATATAAAGCCACAATACCAGCTTTGAAGACAGTGTTAAATACGAGGTTTCTGCCTGACAGCGACGATATGCAAATTTGTTGTTTTATCATCACCAATAAACATCATACTATGACCTTATTGTGTTCCTACCTGACCTGACTTAAGTTCACATTAAATGTGAGTACTACTTTTAATACAATATCTAGTTGTTAAAGTATATGCCATTTGAAGTGATGCCTGTTTTTGTTAAATGTATATATAGTGGTGTGACGTATTTTTACTTATCAAAACTGTGCCTTAGCTATAAAAAATAAAAAAAGGACACCTGGAAACACTGATCTAAAGTACTTGACATCCACTTGATGTCCAAAATCTGAGGTCTAAAGCAAAATCAGTTGAGAACCACTACCATAGATGACCCTGGGGAATGATTTGATGGAAAAGCAATAAGAAGGTTTTATAATATAACTAGGCTTTCTCCTATATCATATTATTTTATCTTATGAAAACATCAAATGAGAAGAAAATAACTATAGACATTTATGACTGTAAAATAAGGTGGGAGCCTTTCTTATTTTCTTTTCTTTTTTTCTTTTTTTTTTAATTTAGGCCATTTTTGGAAGTCAATGAAGTTTGGAAGTCAAAACGTTTTGGTTACCATTGACTTCTATTGTATGATCAAATAAATAAATCATTTTTATATATCTTCTATAAAGTTCCACTGGAAATAAAATCATACAGGTTTGGAACAACATAAGGGTGAAGAAATGTTGATAAAATTATACTTTTTGGGTGATGTGATTATCTGTAACTCTCTGTCCTGTACATGTGTACAGTACTTATTTCTCTGACCCTAACAGTACAGAGAGAGAGAGAGAGAGAGAGAGAGAGAGATGCTGGCACTCTCTGAAGCTCACTAAGACATCTCTATTATCTCTCTAGTGTGTGACTTGCAGATAGGAGGGAGATGTGTCTTCATGCTGTGATGTTTTGAGTTTTTCTGCTCTGCCAGAACCACTACTTGGTTCTAATCCCACATCCTACCAGTGACCCGGACCCGCTGCATTACGATGCTATCGGGCCATGCGCGATACGCCTCTAATTGAAAAAGGCCCTGCACCATGTCTAAGACTCTCCTTGCAACTCCAGCGCATGTTGTGTCTGCATGCGGAATCGGATCTGTAAGAGGCTTACGAGCTTGTGTGCGTGTCTGTGTGAGTGCGTTATGCTAAGCAAGCATGTGGGTGCATATGCGCATATGTGCGAAACGTTTAAAACAGAATAGATTGATATTTGAAACAGACATGCAAAGGAACGAATTAACCACCTTTACTTGGTTTTAATTACAACAAAGTCCACCTCTGTAGCAGAGAACTAAAAATACACACAGGGATTCCCTGTGGGACTGAAGTTAGCATGCCTTACGGCTGCTCATACCTCACATACACACACACACACACACGCACGAGCACAGCAGTACCTAAACCTTAACGCCAGAAATAAAACAGGCCATACATCTTTACTGTGTATTTTGGGATCTCAGTCTAATTCAATAAGATAATGCTACAAAAAAGATACATTCAAAAAAGAAAGAAATAGAAGAAAAGGAGAAAAAAAAATCAAATTTGAAAAGAGAGAGCAAAAGGCACAGGGGAATATTAGATGAATCCAGGTCTTAGGGGTGTTCCAGCGAGTAAAATAAGGTTGAACCTCAATAGGATCAACATTCAGGGCAAAACTGCAATAAAAGTAGAAATGTGACAGGGAAAATGATCTGTAATTAGGACAAACAGCACTAAAAGCAAGTTCAAAGATAATTGTTTTTGGAGGGGCGTGTGACTGACTGCCAGGATTCCCAGGGTGGCCAGTTTGCTTTCGTGAAGATTGAAAGAGAGAGAGAGAGAGAGAGAGAGAGAGAGAGAGAGAGAGACTATGATAAAAGAAAGAAAATATGAAGGACTGCAGAAAAAAGGTTAAGAGGGAGGAAGAAACACTCAACAGCAGGACAGAAAGAGAAAAAGCTAGAGAATAAACTGAGAGAAGGGGTGAGGAAGTCACTGAAGGTAAAATCAGTCCACTTGAAAAATAAAAAAATAAAGTTTTTTTTTTTTATAAGTGTGAGAGAAAGTTAACAAAGACACCCTACCGAACAAGCACTAATCCATCATAAGACCAGGCATAAAAAACAACAAGTGTCCCAACACCCTTATCCCCACACATCTCCACACAAAGACTGCTATTGTTATTGGTTTTCACAACACTATGGCCTTTGATGGATTCTGCAAGCTAAAGAATAGCGACACAATAGATGGCAGGGGTCAGGGTATAAAACGCATTATGAATTACATTTTTTTGATGTTTGTAAAACAGCCCAGGCCCCACGTTTGTATTAATCACCTGAGGAGGGTGTTGCGTTCCCAAGAAGATTTGACGGTCAGGGGAGGAGGGACCTGCAGGCCGTCCTTCATAACTTCACTTTCTCTCTCTGTCTGTCTGTCTGTCTGTGCATCAGGAAGCTGGAAAGCAGCAGGAAATCTTGACAATGTGAAATGCTATAAATGATATAGTTTTATTTTATTTGCAAAACTGCCCAGGCGGCCTTCTATTTCCCCCCCTTTTCCTCTCCGTAAGATGAAGTCACACTTGGCGTGTGTGAAACATAAGCATAATTGTGCTTGAACTGACTCAGGCGAGACCTAAAAATACACACAATGGCAGTGAGATGAGCAGAGACAGATAGAGAGAAAGAGGGGCGCTTGTCCTTTAGCAGTGTGTGCATTCTCCCTATTTTCCCACACATGCCAATAACACGGGAATAAACGGATGCGAGAATTAAACCTCATTGTCCGCAGATATGTCCTGCTTTTTTTTTTTTTTTGTAGGATGCTCCGGGGTCGCTTTACATCGACAAAATAGTGTTTCGGCGAACCCATATCCGTCTCTATCTGTGCATGCTTTGGAAAGAAAAAAAAGGGCAGAAAAACAATTCATCCGTGCAATTTTTGCAATTAAAAAAGACACAAAAATAATTATTCCGCAGCACACTCGAGCGACACATCCTGAATCCACGAAGCACGGATCACGTGTTTAATAAAAAGGTTAATCAGTTGTTAATCAGAGGATTAATAACTTGTTATTTTCTTTACAAAACCATTAATATTATGCCATAAATATTTAATGCTGATGGGTGTGTTTTTTCTTCTTTTTTCATTGGGCTGCGAAGAGAAGACGGCAAGAATTAGGAATCCACACGCTAATGTGCATTAATCATGCTTTGTTAAAGACAAATAAATTCCTTCATGTTTATTAATACAACCTCGGAGACAACAATACACTTTACATTATTTAGAAAGTTATTAATAACGTATTTATCAGCAGTGCCACTAACAGAGAAGGCAACAAGCTGGCTAATGTATATAGGCCACAGTCACAGACCCTCCGGACAAGGATTATTACGATTTAAATGGTGGTATTATCAGTTTAGGATGAGGTTGAGGTGGCTCGTGTAGGTAAAACAGGAACCCAAAAGTTCTGACTTGAGGAAGGCTTTTTGGTTCCTTTCTGGGGGTGGGGGGCAAAAAACAAAACAAAACAACAACAACAAAAGTCCCTGCCAATCTGCTAATCAAAGCAAAACAAATATTGCATTTCTCTCGCTCCATTTGTTTGAACGAATATATCACATTCCCAAAATACTCATTCTCGGTTCAAATGTAATTAAATTGTGCCTTTAGTGAAAACATGCAGTGGTTCTCCAATTAGTTATGTTTTTGTCATTCAAAAAAAAAAAGGGGGGAAAAAAAAGAAGAAGAAATACTGGACTTGGGCACGCCCAAGGCACTGTCGCTTCCCGGAATGAAGTGATGCCTGTGTGTTCGGTTGGTTGAACATCAACGCAATAGTTTAGTTTTTGGTCTTAAGACTATTGATGGAGAGAGCAGAGTACACAAACAGTGTGGGTGTTTTGATTGAAGTGAGTTAAAAATACAATTCTATTGATTTCAACTGTGATAGTGTTTGAACAACAGGAAGCGTGAGGGGTGCATTATGGTGGCACAGACTCCGTGATTGACTGATTAAAGAACTATACATGGTGCTTTGTAAAAAATAATGATGCGAGTATGTGAGGCTGGAAGTGTTTGATTAAAATTGCTCTGAAACTGTTAAGTACTGTAGTTTAAGGTAAATTGCTAGGTAGAAAGATAGCTGTCAAGACGCAGGAAGATGTTTCTCAGAGGTTTCTATTCTCCTCCTTGCATTCTTTCTCTGTGGCTTTGATAATTGTTTTAGCCCTCGATGCCCTTTTATTGTCAAAATCATTCTTGCAAGAGTATCAGTTTGACCTTACCTATTCCTATAAACAAAAACGGAAAAACAAACTTCAACTGTCCTCCAATAAAAAAGATGCTCTAAGCATTAAATTATTATTATTAACAAATGTGATTGGATTAATAATTATTCAAAACAGGAACATTAAAATTATTTAAAATATAACATTATTAATTAATACTAATAACAATAATAGCAATAATAAAAAAAGGATTGTATTATCATCTATTTTTATTACCTTTTTTTCCCCAAATATTTTAGCGTTCCTTTGACCAAATCTAAATAATAAAGATACAAGTTATTATTACCATTAACAATACATAATAATGAAAAAAATATGATCTATATACTTCTATATTTACACTTACAAACAAAGTCAAACAGAACATGAGGGTTGAGCTTCATACATAATTTAAACTGCAGTTGGAAGGCTCTTAACACAGCATATAAGAGACCATCACTGAACTGACAAATAAAATAGTTTATTTTCAAAGTTGGGTTGTATTTTGATCGAATAACTGAATGGATTTCTCACAAAATGCAATCCATCTAGCTGTCAATGCATCCATCCATTCTCTCAACAATCTAGTAGTGGCCCCATGCTGTCAAAATAAATAAATATAAATAATGCACGTCTACATGTCTTTAATGGATATCCACTGAGAACGACTTGAGTGAACCCTCCACAAATCTATGAGCCTGAAGTCACTGGTGAATAATTGTTGAATAAAGTGTTTGCTATGCTTCACACTTTCTTTCACATTAATAAATGGGAAATGTGGCCATGACTCCATCCAATCCACCAGCTTTAATAGAGTCCTCCGGACCAGACGTCCAGATGGACTCCATCGGGGGAAAAAAACATCTCCAAAATGCCATAGCACGACGCACCATCGTGCCACCCCGCATGGCATTTAAACCACCTTCATCCCATTGTCTCCAATGAACAGAAAAACCACAGAGAGAGAAAGAGCGAAGGAAGAAAGAGCAGGAAAAGAACAAGCCGATGCCAAAAAAGAAGCCCAGGGAAAGTGGGAGAGAGATCCATTTTGTGTTTCGGTTAAACACTGATTTCATCACTGGACTAAAACACATAACTTTAAAAGCGAAATCAAATATTAAAAATGACAGGCGGTATAAGTATGGTGAGTGAGCCGGGGTCACGGAGGGAGGAGGCGCGGGCGGCTTGTCAGCCACTATCTGTCAGAGTGAATTAGAAACAATCAGGGGCGACTGAAAGGGAAGGTGATTGTTATTAAGCAGCGGGGCTGCGAGCAAGCTCCCCCAGATGTGGCCATGCATATAAAAGAACAGGAAGCCAGCAGTTTAATTCAGGAAGCGCTAGCGAACACGGCCCGCACAAAGGAGGAAGAAGGAGGGGGGGGATGAGAGCAGGAGAAAAAGGCCTTTTGTTACTAATAAGCTGGAAGTTACTTTGATAACAGGCAAGGGTTAGGCACCGGAATAAAGAGCCCCCCCTTCCTCTACGTCGCTGTCTCTCGTGTGCGCACGAACGCTCGCTTGTTTCATCCTCAATTCATATAAGACAGGCCGCACCAGTCAGTCAATATCTGTGGGGAAATATAATGGGAGTGGAGAAATAAGGGGTGAAATGTAGATAAGTTGACCTTAACAAGGGTGAGAAGAAGAGACAGCCACAGCCATATATCAATTACCCAGCTGCAATCACACTCTGATGATGTGGGAGAGGGTTCGGGATGGACAACCCCTCCCTCCGCCGTCCCTTGACAATCTCTCTCTCTCTCTCGCTCTGTCTTTTTCCTATCTCTCTTGCTCTCTCTTTCTGCAACCAGCTCGGGGAAGCTCCTCGGAGGCAGCCATCATGGCCGCAGATTGTCGTCAGGGGCGACGGGGGGGAGGGAGGAGATGTGTACAATATGTTTTTCAAAGGGAGCGGAGACTCGATTTGAATGATAAGAAAAGACGCTAATCTGCTGCGCTATGGCCTCAAAGGCACATCCACTCTGACACTCCAGCCCTCCCGCCACATGGGGAAACACGCAGGCTTGCACGCACGCTGACCCGAAGGGGCCGAGGACTCTGTCGCACATGTCCAAACACAGTCGGAGACTAGCTACAAACATCAGGAACATCAAACATGGCTACTTTTATGCAACTCTGACAACGGTGACACCAGGCTGCCAAAACTCTCTGTGCAGAAACAGACTTTGGGTAGACGCTCATTGTGATAGTTAGTACAATTGTACGATGCGCTGTTAATATATGTAAGCTTGCATCACCCTACGTGGCGGAGAGAGTCTCTAGAGAGAGCGGTTTTGTTTGTTCTCTCCAACCTGTCAAGAGAGACTGCTAACTTCAGCTATGCAAATACTTCACCAGCCGAAAAATACGAAAAAACGAAAAGTGTCATTCGAAAAGTCTCTGTCTTTCTTTAAATGATGGCAACGCTTTGATTTCTAGCTCTCTTTGTAGTGAGAGATATCTATGGAAATTATCCCTGTCTTGAGATTTTTTTTTTTTTATGTGATCCTGTAATAGCTATAACTGTTAAATAAAAGCCACATTTTCTTCAGAGATAGAAACGCAGCAGATTCAGAAGCATGTCACCTGTCTCTGTTTTTTAAGCATGATGTGAGGATCTGTGACTGGAGGGTTGTGGTGTTAAACATGCTATTGCTAAATATTACCTCAGGGAGTAACAGTGTATGTATATATATAACACCTGAGAGAGGGAGAGAACGAGAGAGGGAGAAGTGAGGGGGAGTGGAGCATGTTACAAAATTCCAGGCGAGACCCATATGGACTGATAGCGAATTAGCGAGAGAAGAGAGGAAGAACGTTAGAGAAGGATGGAGGAAGCGAAAACAACAAAAGTTAAAAATAAAAATTAGTTCACCTGAAAATAAAATTCGGCATCATTTACATTTTCTCCGTGGAACACAAAAGGGGAAATTTAGCAGAATGTCCGAGCTACTCTTTTCCATACAATGAAAGTGGATGGGGACTGGAACTGTCCCTCTCCAAAAAGGAGCAAAAATGCATGTATAATAATGCATCATAAATGTGGTCCTTATGGCTCTTAAACTATTTCTATTTCAAGTCTTTTGAGGCTATGTAGTGCAACAGTTGTTTGATTTGAAGGAAAAATGATTTGAAAATCAATCAAAATACAACGATACAAGACTGTGTACATAAATTAGATACAATTCCAGCATTGCAAATGACAATCAAATAAAAAATTAATTATATTAATTTAATTCATATTTGAAAAAATATTCATTTAACGTTTATGTTTATTATAGAAACAATATAGTTTGTTTATTGCAATATATATATATAAAAAAAATGTATATATATATATATATATATATATATATATATATATATATATATATATATATATATATATATATATATATATATATATATATATATATATATATATATAAAAATATATATATACATAAATATATATATATATAAATATATATATACATAAATATATATATACATAAATATATATATACATAAATATACACACACACACAGACACACGCACATACACATATTTAAGTAGTTTTATAGTGTAGGAAGATTACATCTACTATTACGTAATTCGCAGTGCTTCATGGGAGTCGGTCGTCCTTTTGGTGCAATTTGTTGCGATTCTCTGATTGGTGAATATTTATTTGCAGAAACATGGGTTGTGACGTTTTACACCAGGAATTCTGTTGATAAATATATTTTACAAATAAGCAATATGGGTTGATAGCTTCAACAAAACCATATTTTACTGATTAACAACCTCATAGCTCACAGTAGGTCTTGTTTTATGTTAATGACTCAATGATTCTCACATCAGTTTAAAGCAAAAACTCTAGGCAAATACACCCATTAGTCAAAAGTCTTGTGGACACATATCTATTGTGTGTTTTGAGGCCTTAATTTTAAAACTTTTTTTTTTCTTCTCAAAAACCATGCATAAACATTTTTCTCTCAAAAATACAAGCATATACATACATGCTGCTCACATATTATGGTAGCCCAGTTTGTGCTGAATACAGTGTAATAACACTTTTGCCATTAATGTGTTTATTAGCAACTGAAAAAAAAACAAATGTCAGAGCATGTCAAAACTTCTAAAGGGCCCCAAAACAGCTCAGACTCCTAGGGGTTAAAGGTTTATTAGTTTTCCTTAAAATTTGAATATGAATTTGAATGCCTTTATTGTCATTGCAAATTGGTACAACGAAATTCAAGCGCAACTTCTTGAGGTAAAAAAAAAAAAAATGAATGAATGAATGGGATTTTTACTTTGAAAACCCAACTGTTGCACTCTATAAGAAAGCTTTGTGTGAAGAACAGACTGAAATTGATTTCATTATTCCCTGAAAATCTTGCTTGACAGCTGTGGTCACCATCCACTTTCATAGTTTTTAACAGAGTAGCTTGGACATTCTGCTATAAATAACTCCCTTTGTGTTCTACAGAAGTTTTATGTGTTTTGAAAAACATGAGGGTGGGTAAATGGTTCATTTTTGAGTGAACTGTTCCTTTAAGGGAAAAAGAAGAGAGATTGTGAGATTGATAAAGTTACAATGAAGAGAGAGGGTCCATGTAGTCCTATCGTCTCTTCTCCTCTCAGGACATGTCTTAGATTTCAGTGTGATTAGATAGTCAGGGATAGAGAGATGTTCTGAGGGAGTATTAGTAATTAATCACTACTGAAGCTGGGATTTCCACTCTCACCATCTCATCTACACACACACACACACACACACACACACACACACACACACACACACACACACACACACACAGTTCCTTTAACCATTCAACAAAACACAACGAGAAGGGAAAAAAACACCAGAAAACAAAATAAATAGAAATAAAAATAGCAAAACAATGCAACAAAAAAAGCATTAAGCAGAGGCTTAAGAGGCAATCGGTTCCCTTTGTGCCATGTGCTAATTATTACCGTGCCCATAATGGGCTCCAGTCTCCTCCATAGACGATGTCTTAACACCTATCATTACTGAATGAAAGGGTGACCATAAAAAAGGAAAAAGAAAAAAAAAACAGCGGCCTCCGTTTACAGCTCTTACCACCCCTTCCCAATCTTTTTTTTTTCTATTTTTATTTTTTATTTTTTTTCTGTACTATGAATAAATTTAGTCTGTCCCGGACATGAAAATGTCAAATACCTAAAATACACCTAGGCTAAATAGCATATTAATTTTTAATGCTCCTTCATCCTATGCTGCTATTCTCATATCTAGTATGTCTGCCAACAGCTGTTGCAGGCTCTCTCATAGGGGATTTATAATCTATCTAAAAGTGTGCTGGAGCATTGTTCAGGAGGAGGAGGAAGAAGAGGAGGAGGAGAATACTTTTTATTCATGGGCTGCTTTTACCTCTTATTTCCCCTAAAAAAAAAAAAAATTCATTCTAGATTTTGATTTAAAGATCACATTTAATGATCCAAACATGCAATAAAATGCATGACACACCAGTGAATATTTCTCAGGCTTTGAGAATATTTTATTATTGAAAATCAATTTCTGTATTTAATTTTCTTGAAAGCCAGGTATGTCATAATATATAAGGTAAGTTGTCATAATGAAACCTGTCAATAATTAAGCAGTAAAACAAATTGAAAATTAAATTCATGAAAAATAAAAAATAAAAATTACAAGATAACTTACAAAAATATCCAACAATAAATTTGGACTTCCAATTTTTTATGGGACAACCTACGCTGACCTCACAAAATTTATTTTTTATTTGTATTTATTTATTTATTTATTTTTGGTTGAGGGCTGAGAACACATCAACCTTTCAGTTCAAATCTACTGTCATTATACTATATAGCTGACTCCGGTCTGAATATACACCAAGGCTGTAACCATGTCTTGAACATGGGGGGGGACCAATTGTTTTATTTTTATAAAACATAAAGAAACAGAACAGTGAATGAAATTCTAGTTCTAGTTGGGAAATTAACAATATATTTGATGCAAATTAATGCAAATATTATTTGCAAATAGTCTCAAAATGTTTGTCTCGAGATTCTTCCCGTTAGTGAATAAATACATAGATCTGCAGTTAACATTCGAATTCCTTAGTGGTCTGGTGGTAGAACTTTTGTAAACCGTGTCGAAGGTTTCATGTTCTAATCCGCCTTCATATCGTTTTTTTTTTCTTTATTAAAATCAAATATGTTCAATGATTGTATATTAAGAGCATGGACACGTTTGTGTGCATTTTGTTTTGTGATATTACCAGAAAGAATAGAGTCCCCGCAATGGCATTAAGTGATAGACTGACACTCTCGTCTGTGTGAAGACCAAAAGAGAACGTAAACCCCGCCTACTTTGATTTGATTGGCCATCGCAATCATTTTGACATTAACGAGCGCCGTTAACCTGAGGCAGACAAGACTAAAAATGTCACTTTTAAACCTTTTTATCATCCTAACATATAGAGTGCTGCGTAATGGAGTGCAGGAGAGCAGTGCAAGAATTTCAAATATTGGGGGGGACATGTCAATGTCTATGGTGGTTACGGCCCTGATATACACTACCATACAAAGATTTATGATTATGTAACATGTTTTATTGTTTTTAAAAGTAGTTTCTTATTTTTATTAAAGACACTGTAAAATGTAATATTGTAAAATATGATTGCAATTGACTATAACGGTTTTCAATTTTGAAATATTTTTTAAAAATATATATTTAAATATTTTCTGCATCATTACTCCAGTCTTCAGTGTAACATGATCCTTTAGAAATTATTCTAATATGCTGATTTGAGGCTCAATAAACATTTCTTATTATTATCAATGTTTAAAATACTTGTGCTGCATTATATTTTAGTGGAAACTGTGATGGACTTTCTTTCTGGATTATTTGATGAATAGAAGAATATATTAAAACAACATAATTTATTGGAAATATAAATATTTTGTAAATGTATTTACTGTCACTTTTGATCAATGTACTGCACCCTTACTGAGTAAAAGTATTAATATTACGTACAAAAAAAAATAGTAATAATAATTAAAAAATAATTGGTGAAAAGTTGGATAATAAAATTCAATAAAATTATAATTTGAGAGCATGTTTGAAACTAGCAAACACACAAGTAATCAGACTTTTGTCTCGAAATCTTTTAGATAATAAGATACAAACCTTAAGACAACTAGCTCCGGTATCCCCTACTGTATATCTTTTATATCTATTAAGAAAAAATCATGATGGCCAACCATGAAACATGTCACTGAAAAGGCTTGAACCAGACAGAAGAGCAAATTGGAGAAGCAATTGCTCTAAATTGGGCTTTTATATGTCATTTAGGTGTTCGGCTTAAAGAAACATCGCAGGAGAAGATTACAACCGTTCAGCACAAAACGCGCCACTTCAAATGGACTGTCTGTAAGGGATCAGACTCTGGGATCAGTTAATCTCATCCTGACACTGATGATTTGAGACCAACGGGTAAGTGAGCATGCTTCATGTCTTATCTAAGGACTGCTCAAGCGTTCAGATCTGGGATCAGAAATGTATGTCCTGCATCTGGTCCAGGAGCGGTGTCGCGTTACAACTCCCGACTGTAGGAGCGGTGTGGGGCATGAGGTGAACTTTGCTTACCTGATCACTCTAACTGCATACTGGTCCGGGGCCCGTCAGGTTGAAGAGACCGTGACTCACCCCGCCACTGAGTCTGTACGGCAACAAGCGATGACAGCAGCGAAGAGTCTTACTCTGTCAGCAAGAAAGAGAGAGAGAGAGAGAGAGAGAGGATGTCAGGCCAAATGTAACAAATTCACTGAATCACAGCAGTGGCGTAGAGGTCAAGGAAAAGCAGCCGAAAAAGGTTAAAGATGAAATCAAAGCCGTGGCTCAGAGCGCTGCTGAAAATCTATCCCAGCAAGGCAAGGCCACCGCTGACGCGCTCGGCAGACAAGAAGCTAAATACTGCACGCCACTCTGGGATCTTTCATTTTCAGCCGATCAATAAGGACTTATATTTATCAGGATTCCAAGCAGCTGCCACATCTGACAACCTCCACTTCATTTTCGCACTCCGCCCTCCCTCCTTCCCTCCCTCTCTCTTTCTCCCTCTCTATCCATCCATCGTCCGGCCCGTCTTCAGTGGCCTCGTGCTAAATCGGGACCTATCGACCACCGAAGCCAAACGGGGTGCTTTCGGTGCGGCTTCAGCCCTCACATACAGCCGTGCTCCTGCCGCGTCCCCCTACTAATATTGGGTTAAGAAGCATGCGTTTTGTCATTAGCCTGTTGGCTCAGGCCCATCTCCCTGCTCTCTTTGTTCCGCGGCACGCCATTGAAGCCTGCCAAGAAAATGGCGGCGCAAAACACGTACACATCACCACTTCGTTTCCCCCTTGCGAGCGAGTGAGCGATTTGAAAATGCAGATAAATTTAGGGAGGAAAAGCAGGGGGAAAAGAAGAAACTCTCCAATTTAAATCATTCACAGAAGCAGAAGATTCGCTGAGAGGGCGGAGAAGGCCGAGTTAAAATAGCTCAATCTCTAATCATCTGTACGACAATATTTGCTGTGAGGCATTCTAAATAGATTATCGCTGGTCCATCTGCCTCATCACTGATTTATAAGGCGTTAAGCTGCTTTCCAAAGGCAAGGACTTCCTTTGCAGCTACAGTGGAAGGATTCTTGTTCAAATCAGGGCCAATGGCAGCTGAACAAGCCCGCCGCTCACAGTAAAGGAGTTTCTGCTTTCAGCAAGAGAGAGGGAGAGGAAATAAAAATAGGACGGCACTATCCGGTTTGGAGTCACCACATGAAGCAAGTTTGAATCCAAAAAATTTCTATCTCTGAATTTTTTTTTTTTTTACAAAAAGACAGAGAGGAGGGGAGGAAGTGAAAAACACACACACAAACATACACACACAAAACAAGGGACATCATTAACATATGAATACTGTATGCAAATGGTTAGAAGAGAGCAGATGTTGGCGCATTTAATTGACCTATATGTGAATTGCATCCAAACCTTCTACACAGAGTATGCTGAGTGTAACACTGGATGCCCGGCACTGGCTTCCTTACACAACACAAACAGGGAGGAAATGAGGGGAGGGTTTGTGCTTGAGAGAGAGAGAGAGAGAGAGAGAGAGAGAGAGAGAGAGAGAGAGAGAGAGAGAGAGAGAGGATGGAAATAAGAGAGATAGAGATGTGTAAAGTGAGGCAGAGACAGATGAAGACAAAGAAGCCCGTGTCTGTAAACGGCACGGCCACAGAGATGCCTAAACGCTTCGGCTGTCAGCTCCTTGCGTCTCTTATGGATGACATCACTGCGCCGCGCAGGAAATCAATCAAGCTGTGGCCTTTGGGGAACATGAGCGTCGCTGACAGGTTATGAGCTGCAACCCGTGTTACGTTCAGTTTATCCACCTCAACTCTTACTTGAACTCTCACTCTATGCTGTCTAGAGACAACAACAACAAAAAAGAGAGAAAAGAAAAGGGGGATGGAAGGGTGGATCATAGCGCTTCTTTTGCTAAGTTTTGCATGGGTGAACTATAAGAACCACAAATGCTAATTTAATCTTGGCTTTGCCCTTTCTTTCCCCCTTTCTCCCTCCTGCTCGGGAATGTCATTAAATTGTATTAAACAGCCTTTTGTCCACAGGGCAAGGACCACCCGATATATGATAATACATTAATGCCCTGGTGCTACAGCCACTGAGCTGAGACGCTCTTTAAGGCCGCGGGGCTGAGCGGCACACACATGGAGCGCGCTAGTCTGAGTATGGGAGTTTGTATGTGCACAAGTGTGCATGAGAGAGAGAGAGAGAGAGAGAGAGAGAGAGAGAGAGAGAGAGAGAGGCTGGCTAACAAGTGTGACACATACTAATAGAAACATACCTAATAAATTACAAGCTTTCAGGGTCTGGCAAGCTGACATTTTCTCTGTGAGCGGGACAATTTCATATCTGCGGAGCAGGGGAGCAAATTGCATCACGTGGAGATTGCTGGAAGATTAGCATAAAAATTAACACTTAAATTTCAGCTTATTGTCAAGCCTTCTTCTGCTCTTTCTGCAAAACCAACAATCAATTCCTCTTAGAAATCTGATTAGCTTCCATGATGCTTATTATCCTAGTCATGTTCCCGCACCGCCATCCAAGACTCCTGGACTATTTGTTAAAATAGAATTAAGAGGCTGATCAATCCATAGGTGTCTCTTATATGCACATACCTTCTCGCATTCGTGCCTTGTCCGATCCGTCATCAGCAGTCGCTCATTAAACATGCTGATTAATATGCCATAGATCACAGAGGAGTATTTTACATTTAGATGGTTTATTATTTACATGTGGAGTCCAGCTGACGCAGTCAAAAGAAATACCATTAAGAGTGAAAAAAAAATGGAAATGCTTCATTAGAGTACTGTTAGCCGTAAATTTAGCTGACATCTTTTATTTCTTTCTTCCATTTTAAGCTTTCCACCGAGAACATTATATAACTTTGCATATGCAAATAGCTCCAGAATTTGAAATATCTGAATACAGAAATTGAAGACAAGTGCATAAGCTACATAGTTTTATGGACTTCTTAAAATAGTTAAAATAAAAGATAATTAAATAATAATAATAATAGCTACTTAAATAAAGATATATATATATATATATATATATATATATATATATATATATATATATATATATATATATATATATATATATATATATATATATATATATATATATATATATATGTATTATTTATATTATTCATTTATGTAATATTTATTCCAAGAAGTGCATAAACTATGTAGCTTAGTCTTCAATAATAATAATAATAATAATAATAATAATAATTGTTGTTGTTATGGTTTCATTTTAATGTTATTATCATTAGTATTATTATTATTATTATTTATCAGATACTGAAACATGAATGTGTAAACATGAATACAGTGGCTTTACAAATTCAAAACAGGATATGCCGTAATTATGACTAATAATAATAATAATAATAATAGTGAATAAAATAAAGAGGAACATTTTTATTATTAATTTACATTATTAAATAATTTAATATTATTTTATTTTATTTAAGTGCATACAACTATGTAGCTAATGCACTTGTCTTCAATATAATTAATAATAATAACAATAATAACTAATAATAATAATTATTATTATTTTTATTATTACCGGAAAGTGTAAACGTTATACTGTGACTTTACAAATTCAAAACAGAAAGGATTTGCTGTAATTAAGGAAGAAGAAGAAGAAGAAGAAGAAGAAGAAGAAGAAGAAGAAGAAGAAGAAGAAGAAGAAGAAGAAGAAGAAGAATAAGAAGAATAAGAAGAATAAGAAGAAGAAGAAGAAGAAGAAGAAGAAGAAGAAGAAGAAGAAGAAGAAGAAGAAGAAGAAGAAGAAGAAGGAGGAGAAGGAGAAGAAGGAGGAGAAGGAGGAGGAAGAGGAAGAAGAAGAAGGAGAAGAAGGAGGAGAAGGAGGAGGAAGAGGAAGAAGAAGAAGAAGAAGAGGAAGAAGAAGAAGAAGAAGAAGAAGAAGAAGAAGAAGGAGGAGGAAGAAGAAGAAGAAGGAGGAAGAAGAAGAAGGAAGAGGAAGAAGAAGAAGAAGAAGAGGAAGAAGAAGAAGAAGAAGAAGAAGAAGAAGAAGAAGAAGGAGGAGGAGAAGGAGGAGGAGGAAGAAGAAGAAGAAATAAAAAGAGAAGGAGAAGAAGAAGAAGGAGAAGATGACGAAGGAGAAGATGACGAAGGAGAAGGAGCAGAAGAAGACAAAGACGAAGGAGAAGGAGGATGAATAGGAATAGGAGAAGGAGAAGAAGAAGGAAAGGAAGAAGGATGAAAAGGAGAAGAAGACAAAGACGGTGTAAAAGAAGGAGAAGGAGAAAGAAGGAGAAGAAGAAGGAGCAGAAGATGAAGAAAAAGACAAAGGAGAAGGAGGAGAAGAAAGATGAGAAGGAGAAGGAGAAGGAGAAGAAGACAAAGACGGTGTAAAAGAAGGAGGAGGAGGAGAAGGAGAAAGAAAAAGAAGAAGAAGGAGCAGATGTAGACAAAGACGAAGGCAAAGGAGAAGGAGGAGAAGAAGAAGAAGACGAAGGAGAAGGAGCAGAAGAAGATGAAGACAAAGACGAAGGAGAAGGAGGAGAAATAGGAGAAGGAGAAGGAGGAGAAATAGGAGAAGGAGAAGAAGAAGGAGAAGAAGGATGAGAAGGAGAAGACACAGACGGTGTAAAAGAAGGAGGTGGAGAAGGAGAAAGAAGAAGAAGAAGAAGGAGGAGCAGAAGACGAAGACAAAGACGGAGTAGGAGAAGGAGGAGTAGAAGGAAAAGAAGAAGATTATGGTTTTGAATTTGTTAAACCCTATAAGTTCCTCAGCGTTTTCCCCCTCAGTTCCGGCATGAGTAAAGTCACAGTATTCATGTTGACTCTTTCAGTAAGAGCTGTGAAAGTCATCACACATTTTCAAAAGCCTTCATACCGCTGTACTGAAATCTCTGTCAATACAGTCCTATTAAAATCACTGCACAAGTATGTTGTGATGAGCAGCGTGCGCTCTGGGTGGTTTTCCAGGTGGAGACTGAGGGGCTTCATTTTGTTTAAACAAATTCTATTTCATCGCATCCAGATGTCTTTAAGCACAGTCCGTTCGCCATGTGCACACTCCAAGATCCACCAAAAAATGTATACAAACATTTATTCATAACGGCATGCCTCTTCTCAGACTGAAGAGTTGTCATGGTTCCCTTGAATCTGTTTTGGGGGTAAACTAAGTGTAATGTGAAGCAAAAACAGTGTAACGTGATTAGCCGGAGTGTGCCGCTTCTGTGACCGGGTTCCTTGTTCTCTAGCCAGGCGTCTAAGCTGGGAACGCGTGCTTGTCGTGTGGCACTCAAAAGCTGGTTGGACTCAAATCTTGAGGAGTGCCAAGACTGCTCAGACATCCCTGGTATACCATTACCTGAAATTCTTGGACTTCATTAGTAAAAGTGGGAAGTGAAAGTGAACATTGACCTTCTAAATGGATAACAAGAACTTCTGCTACGCAGACCCTCACTCTTTCGCTCTCATTTTGTGTCTCTCTTTCTAGCCCTGCCTCCTCCCCATCCTCTATTCTTATGTTAACATGGATAATAGGAATGGGCCACCCGGCAGTGAACTTAAAAACTTAAGTCCATGCTCAAGGAAAATAATCCATTTCTCGCCATCCCCTGATGAAACTCAACTCACTTCAAACTTTATGTGTGGGCCCTCTATAGCTCTACCAATACATCTGCTGGCTCCTTAAAGCATATTACTTTTCACACGGTTTAAAAATAATAAACGTGCACTTAGCCGAGTTGTTTTCTCGTCCTAATGCCACACAATGGTGGGGAATAATTCAAAAGTCTTTAAGTTCAGAGTAAACACTCTGTTCCTTTGTTGATTGTACAGCTACTTTGCCTTTTTTCTTTCTCTCTCTCTCTCTTTATCTCTTTCTGAGCTTGTTGTGTTTTTACTCTAAACAATACACCCTTCCTTCACATCTGAGCAACACACCTCACTGCCGTTTAATAGGTTAAATCCCGTAGTATGGAGAGTCATATTTTAAACCAGTGGTTTATTTTTATGAGCCGGTGTAATTAACGCAGCATGTCCTATCTCTTAGTCATCGATGCCAAGGTCTCTATTTAAACAACTTTATTGTGAAATGTTTGCATTCTCAGCATTCGCCAGGCCACACACAGATTATTATTTCATACTTCTCAGCGACGCTCTGAAACGTTTACGCTTTCCGATGGTTATTGTTTTTGATTACGGCTCTGTGGATCATTCTAGGGGAGGACTGACTAGAAAACATGTTTACACAGGACCAAGTGTGAACCTGAATGCCTCGCTCAGGCCAAATGAACGCTCAGCACCTGATTTATGAAGCAAAGATTAAACTATTTATGTCCAAGCAGCCCGAGTTGTTTAATTTCTCCGCTTGAGGCCTTCGCTTTGTTATTTTAACATTTTTCCCCTTTAACTTTGGTTGCAGAAATGCACACGTTTGACTGTCCTGTATATTTACTGCAATTGAACGTGAATAAGCAGCATGAAGGAGAACTTGTGAAATGTGTGCATTCTTGTTAGTGACTATAAAGTAAAAAACAGGTTTTTCTCATAATATAACTTTATTTATAGATGAAATTCAGATGGGTAATAACAAAAGTACTCAAAAGTTATCCTTTTATAATTAAAATAGGTATGAAATATCATACCTAATTTGTAAAAGATAATAATAATTGTATATACATGCATGTATATACAGGCAAATAAATAAATACATTCTTAAAAACATATTTTCAAGTACCCGACTGGAAGCTGATTAAGTACCCCCTAGGGTACACATCCCCCTGGTGGGCTCAACATTGTTAAAAGGCAGAAATGAAATATGGCCTTGAAGACATGACACTGAGCCAGATCAGATGGCAGAGCAGATGTGTTTTAACAATGCCTTCTCCTCGATGATGTGCCCTATGCCACCACAAACATTTTAAGAGTTTCATTGTTACACAGGTGCTTTCTGGGAGCGCAAGAGACAACAGAGCTCCTGAGGCACGCGCCACCCCGACCACACCATTCACACTTAATAAACCTCACGCTCAAGCCTCCAGGGTGATGAGGTGGGAAGGCTGAGATGGACGCGACAATCTGTGAGCTAACCGCACTTCGACATATGGTAAAGGTCCACAGGCCTCCCTTAATCTGTCCGTCAAACTGGCTGCTCTGTTTCCCCACTGAAACGTGAGAGCAGTGCATGTACCGGCCGCGAGACTAATGCTGGCACACGCTATTTACCAAGCATAGTGATATTTCATTGTTTTGCGCTTAACGTTTGTCCCTTTCCGTTGAGTTTTGAGACTCGGCAAGTGGGAATTACCACGAGCAAAGCCGTGAAAACCCCTTCCCATAACCTCAGAACATGATATCGCTCTTGCCCGTTCAGAGCAGCTCCAGGCTGTGCAGTGGCGTGCAGATGGGACTTCAGAGGTCTGTCATCTTTTGATTAAGAAAAGGAAATGATTTCACTTTAAAGACATTCCTCAGAGTCACCACGGCCACAGCACAGATTCTCTGCTAGTCTCGTTCACTCGGCAAGCTGTAATTCTTTCCCCTACTACACTATATACTGTTAAACTTTAGGATGATTGTTACCTGTCCGCCTATAGCTGTCAGGAGACAGGCAGTAAAAAAGCAAGCAAACCAATTCAGGTTAACACGAGAGAGCGAATCCCTCCCTGATTTTATTGTCAGGCTCTTATGACAGCATACGGCGAATCAACTCAGGGACCTGACCTTGGGTTAAGTGGGGCACTGTGCTATTTCTTCATGACCTCAGGCTTGTTAAGCAAAGAGATAGGGAGTCTGGGAGCACAGGGGGAGGTCTCAGAGATTGAGACGCAGACACGGAGCTCCTCCATAAACCCGCAGAGACAGACTGAGAACCGTCTCGCCCGTCACATTAAAACGTCTCTCAGCAACACATCTGCACATGAACTACAAATCACGCCTGGCCAGCGCTGGAGCTGTCGGGGAACTGTAAATGTTTCAGGAGACACAGAAAAAAACCTCACTGACCCCTCGCTAGGGTCCCTGTGTGAGTCCGGTCTTGTTTCGGGATTTCTCTGACTGCATATGAAAGTGCTGGCCAAGCATCTGCTGTCTGTGCTGTGATCTAATACTTACAGATGACGTCTACATCATATGAGGATTTTATCACAGATATCAGTGGATTGGTTTGCATTACGTTTCATGAAATATTAATGTCATATTCATCGTAATAATATTCTAAATATTTCAAATAACCTATTACACCAAAGTATCACTTTTATTTTTGCCCTTTTTGCTATTTTTTACATAAAGTGATATATGTGCAATCTTTATATATATTATTTTACAACAAATATTTCACTGTTTAAAAGTTTGAGGTCAGTAAGATTATTTTCAGTAAGGTAAAATGTATGTTATTGAAAGAAGTCTCAGTAACAGAGCTGCATTTATTTGATCAAACATACAGTAAAAACAGTAATATTTTAAGGCATGAAATATATATTTGTTGTCTTCTGTTTTCTATGTGCTTTAAAATATATTGCATTCCTGTGACGGCAATGGCAAAGTCATTCCTACGGTCTTCAGTGTCACATGATTTTTCAGAAATCATTCTGATTTGCTGCTCAAGAAATATTTCTTATTATCAAAAGTGAAAACAGTTGTTTTTTTGCTGAAACCAGGACTTTTTATTTAGAATTTAGAATTTATATAGAACATTTATTTGAAATATTTAGCAACATTATAAAGGCTTTTATTTATTTTATTTTTGATCTTATCTTGTTTCCAGTAATAAAATTGGAATGACATGAGGAACAGGAGATGCACCTGGAATGCACATTTGCTAAGCGCTAGACCATTGCTCCAACTGGCATCTCTCTACTATTTCACCCCAGACTCCCTCCATTATCTAACGGATCGAGCCGAGTGTGTCAGAGCTGAAGCTGAGACCACCGGCATGGTAGTCCCTCACCTCAGTCCAGGAGAAACAGATCGAAGTGCTTACCTGCCTGCTGCCGACTAGGCACTTTACGCACCAGGACAACATGCTGAAACCAGAACCACCTCAACAAGAAAACTCAGGGGTGTTGAGTTCACACACTGATTGTTGTTTTTGTAATAACAAATAGCAAAGCGCTAGTTGTTGAAAATACATGTTTGAGGCACATATAACATGTCTAAGTCACACTAACGGACATACCAGCGTGTTAGCCGGTGCATTTAAGTCACTTGCTTGTTTGCGCTATCAATTGCACCTGGAACCAACATATTATTCAGACATTCTCAATATTTTAATCACCAGACCCCTCCCTACAACTAGACCAGCATGCATATAATACACTTTCAAGCAAACTGTCCAAAACAGAAGGGTTTCATAAGCACCCTCCCTTGCATAAACACTCACAGGTGTACACTTGTGAGAAACACTCCCTCAAACTGCTCGCTTTCTCATCGTCTTCTGTTGAGTAACCCACAACACACACACACACACACACAGTTTATATCTGAGAGCAGGTCATCTAAGAATAATACAACATGCTGCACACACACATGAAACTAATTAAACATTATCGCACTTCCTGTGACAATACATTCATTAAAACTGCACACACACACATACTCGCAAACACACACAGATGAGTACGCACTTCACATGCCCACCCAACCCACGACAGTTCTGTTTGACCTTGCGCTGCCATATTCATTACATCATTAAGTTACCTCTTCATTAACTTTTCATTATTTATGGGGGCTTTTGGGGAGGGGGACCTTTATCAAATACTATCTTTTGTCGAGCTCACAATGTGGAGGCAGACCCCCTCGAGAAATCGTCTGCCATGCCTCACTGCCAACAGGAGTATCAGCCTTGAACTCTGTCATTTCAGAGCTTAAATCCAGCTCCCCAGACCAGGGACAAACACAAACGCGCAACAGAGACCGGAAAAGCGTTGCGCAGAAGTATTCCCTTTAAGATTACAGGCACAAACAAAGGCCAAAACAAACTGCGTAACTTCTTTAATAAGCCAAGCGACTCTGGAATTAAAGATGGGTTTGGTTTGTTTGTTTTCAAATTGCACAAATGTTTCGCTTTCGCTTCTGCATTTCGGTTCCATTGTGTTGCCGATGTTTTGGAAAAGGAAATCAATAGACAATGCCATTTGAGTCATGCAAACATCGCTGACTACAGATAAACATATTTGTGTTCCCTACCCTTACACGAGCACCATTCTGTTCCCAAGGCGTATCGCGCTAGCTGTCATTAGCGAACCATCGGCCCCTCCACCGCCGCAGATTGCCTTTTTAAAAAAGTCTGGCTGCCGACCATTTCACATCGTTGGCCAATTATAAATGGCAAATCACAATCAAGCCGATTTTTCCCTTCCCCCCAGAAACACTCTACGCTGGCCTGGCTCCATGGCTGCTCTTGAATAATAGGGTGATAGCCCTTTGTGTGACAGCCTGCGCGGGCGTCGGGTATTTTACACATTCATGTGACGGATCCTGGGCTCAAACGGGCCCGCTCTTCAAACGCCGCGTCGGCTCAGCCAAGTCTCTAGCCTTTTGCCGAACACACATCCGAACGCTAATAAATGGCTTCCTTCCCCAACCTACCCCTATCGGTCCGTATTAATCTGAACACACGAGACAGGTGACAGCAATAAATGCTGTGAAAGTCTGCAAAGCCCCCCGAAAAAAGAATAAGAAAGATGATTTCAGATCAATGTTGAAGAGGGATCGGAGACAGCAGAGGAAGCTATTAAAGTGTATTAGGGCCGAGCATTAGGCTTGACTGATAGGGCCCTCGCTGACTTCCAGTATCGCGGCTGTACAGCACTGAGCCGAGCGTGTGTGTGGGTGTGCGTGCTGCGAGTTCTCTCTCCATCCACACTCCATCCCATGATCATTCGCCAATTATGGAGAGCTAATGCATCCAGAGCCTAGAATCCCACCCCAAAAACGAGGGGGGAAACTCTCCAGAGACCCGCTAATAATATAACTTAAAACATGCTGAAAGAGAGGCATTATGCGCAAAATGGAAATCAAAAAAGAAAAACAGTGTAATTTAAACTGGGGCAAAGCTGGAATGGGTTTAACTTACAAATGGTAAATTCTATCTTTTTATCTCTCTGTCACTCACTCACTCACTCACCCTCTCAGTAACACTAGTACCATGAACGAACACATTAGCCATAGAGGGGGTCTGAAGGCTGGAATAAGAGTCCAGCTGTTGGCTGTGAGAGAGCTGAGGAGCAGGTTGGGATGAAGTGTCTGTGAGAGCCAGTTTATGTAGCTCGCATACAGCCATTAAACGCTGTAATGTTGTTTAAAGTCAAGTAAATACATTTGAAAAAAATGCCGCAAACAATAATTAGATTGCTTTTAAAGGAATAGTTCACCCAAAAATGATCTCGATTTACTCACCCTCAAGCCATCCTGGGTGTATATGACATTCTTAGTTTAAAGAATGTTTAAACTAAAGAATGAGCTTTTTCTTAGTTTCAGAGTTATATAAAAAACATGCCATGGCTAATCCAAGCATTTTAATAGCAGCCCAAAATTTGAAGTCCAAAAAAGTGCATCTATCCATTGTAAAAATAATTTGTACAGCTCCGAGGGTTAATAAAGGCCTTCTGAAGGGAATCGATGGGTTTGTGTAAGAAAAATATCCTTATTTAAAACTTTATAAAGTCAAATATCTAGCTTCCGGTGGACAGCCTTCCGTATTCAACTTTATAACATGTTAAATATGGATATTTTTCTTACAAAAACCCATCGATTCACTTCAGAAGGCCTTTATTAACCCCCCGGAGCCATGTGGATTACTTTTATAATGGATGGATACACTTTTTTTGGGCTTCAAATTTTGCGCTGTAATTTACTGCCATTATAAAGCTTGGAAGAGCCAGGACATTTTTTTAAATATATATAACTCTGATTGTATTCGTCAGAAAGAAGCATGTCATATACACCTAGGTGAGTAAATCATGGGGTAATTTTCATTTTTGGGTGAACTATCCATTTAAAAAAGATTTTGCAAGCTAAACATCCTCACATTTTAGTCTTCCCACAATAATTATTGTTAATATTTTTTTGTTAAGTGATTAATTTAAGTGAAAGATTAGTTCTCTAAGGCCGTAACATAATAATCTCCAGAAACGGTCACCAAATAAATCAGTGAACAAATCCTTTTAGTTATCCGATTCAATGGCACGGTCACATTTATTGTTGTTTGGTGATTTTTCGTGAAAATGCGGGAATCTAAGCAATCATTGCGCAAATTTCACAACGGGTTCAAGTAAATTCACCATTTTGACCAAGCTTCTTGGTTTGAGAGTGACCTGGCTGCGCTTCATACAGTACATTGCTAAACTACTGACAATGGGATTGCACTGAATATTTTGCTATTTGCTAATATTTGCTAATTTGTGTGTAGAATGCATTAAGCTAATTGTACACATCAAATGTATAGAGCCTGATTGGTGCACACAGAACCCTGTCAGCAATCTGATTTGTTTACTCATTTGCATAGGACAAGATTCTATACTCCCAACCCACTAAAAGAAACAGCCCACATAACGATAAATGAAGGCTTGCTAAAACCTAAAATAGTATCATATTCAAACTCAAAAGCATACCTAAACAAATGTTTACTTCAATTAGTAGCTTTTGTCCTTAAATTAAAAACAATTACATTGAGAAACAATCAAGTCCAGTGATTGAACTGTTGATCTATTAATTATGAGCAGTTAAGCCACCGTTTATAATAATCTACCCTACTATTAGAAATGAATATAGCGGAACATCTAAGGACAGGAATAATGGATTAAAAAGAGTCAAACTTTCACACACACACACACACACACACACAAAAGCCCTTCTCACTTTGCTTGACGTTATGCCCTAAAACCGGGTTTTCCGAGCAGCTGGCTTGCTGAGAAGAGGTGTGCTGATATATTCTAATCAGTTATTTAGCCCGTCTGATCCAATGGTTTGTGTGCCTATTTGTTGTTTTATCATCAAATTGCTCAGTAGAACAGAATGTTACCGTCCTCCCTCAGAATGCCTGCGCCCCTCGCTCCGATTTTTCCTCAGCAGGCTGAATAATTATCTGTTGTTATGATTTTTCTTCCTCTCACCATCATTCTTAGTTTCTTTCATCTGTATGAGTTTCTGAATTTTTGTGGTGCTGTAGCTTTAGGACATTAAATCAAGTGTTAAATCCAAATAAGCAGGTGCAAATGACAAGCAGAGAATGTAAAGCATGTGTGTGCGTGCATGTGTGTCAACCGCAAACCGTCCCACGGTACGCCTTCTCTCTACACTTCATCTACAGCATTATAAAGTCACATGAGGATTACTCATCTCCTTCTCCACTTCCATCTACCTCTCTCCTCCTCTCCTTCTTCATGTCTTCAGAGTGCTCAGTCATATTCCGAGACATAATCCAAGTGAATATTGGAGAGTGGTGGCGGAGTTCAGATTGGATCTGTGTAGCGCTGACAGACTACATCATCCGGGAGGGCCTCTAAGCTCCAGTGAAATAGTTGTGTCTGCCGTACAATATTACTGTCATGCTCCTCAGTGTGTCCCCCTCCTTCCCTTACAAGCAGACGCTCAAAGATTCCACACAAACATCCAGACCCATGGACTGTGTGAATGTACACACACACACGCACACACACATACACAGACACACAGAATATGCCCCCAGAATATCAATAGAAGTGTGTTTCTACAACTATGGGCACATATGTGGACTTTTACTAAATAATAATAATACAAAGAATACAGACAATTAAATATTTAAACTTTTTACATAATTTGAAAAATTACAGTTTTGTAAGACATGACAATAAAAAATATATCTGTTATATCATTCTGATATTTATCTTGATGTTTTATTTATTTAATTTCACACGGGTCTCATATTTAATCTCAAGCATGCTCTTCGCTGACATGTTTTTCGAGAGTAAACATTCGCTATAATTCGTAAGTTTTAAAAATGCAAAAAGTGTGGATGTCAAAACAGTCACCTTTTGTGTAAAAATGTGTAGAATTTTTAAACAACAAATATTCAAATGGCATATTATTATTTCCATATTTGTTTAGATTATCATTGTTTTTAACTATTTACCCATCAGCATTTTTGATCAAACTTTCATGGCCCATAGAATATCTATGTATGAATATCTGAACATATAATATATCAAAATAAAAAACAGAGCCTCTGCTTTTAAACAAGAAAATATTCTAGCTTCAAGCATTCTTTTTTTAATCAACACTTGCATGTTGTAAGTTACACAAATAACACTTTGAGCATAAAAAAAGAGAGAAAATCGCATTTTTGTCATATGTCGGATCCGATTCACAACGTAGAATAGTAGATTGAGTCCATCAACACCCACAAAGCTTGCACAGTCCTGTATGTCTTCATGGGTTAGATATTCTATTCTGTAATGCTAGACAGTATTGATGTATATGCTGTTTGATGATCATGTTAGCTTATATGAGCATAAGCAATGCTTCTATCGCTTATTTCTTTCTTCTCTGCTTGTTTTTGGATCTGGAGATTCTGTACTTTTTCAGAAAATGCTAAATAGTGCCCCCTACCCCTGTCAGTGGCGGGGAGAGTTAACATTTAATAAACATTTTTATGATGGATTTATATAATTACATTTTTTAATTAAAATCAAGAAAATATGGGTCTGGATCAAGACTAAAACATTAAAATGTATATACAAATGGCAAAAACATGCAGAAACAAATAAAAATCAAACAAGAACATAAAAGTAGCAATACGTGCTTACTTATCCTAACAGAAAGTGTAACATTGTTTGTGAAGAAACGAATGCTTGGATATATAAACATATCCTTTGATAAACTCCTATGTCTCTGGATTAAAGTAAAAGGTCTACCTTGGAAAACCACAATGTGTTAAGTCTATATAAAAGCTCTGTGTCTTTTACCCGAGCTACAAATGTCCTCTTGGCTTTCGGAGTTTCCATTTTCCTCTTTGAGTCAGTTTGATCAGTTAATAACATTAGATCACTTCAACTCTCCAGCGCCTGTTCCCCCACTTTGAATCCCCTCAAGGTGGAACTATTGAAATGATACGGAGTCACTTTGAAGGGAGGCGGTTTGCCAGAGTGGGTGTTACTCCAATGTACATGATTACTCATGAGCGAGTGCTGAATATGTATGGATGAGGATAAATGATGTCATATCGCATTAGAGGGACAAGAGAGGAGAGAGAGATGGATGGAGGTAAAGAATAAAGCAGAAGGAAAGAGGGAGGGGGGCTGTAGGGAGTGTGGCGGAGGCTCTTGGGAAGGGGACAGTGTGTCATATGAGCTTCAGAGTGAGAGGCCTTTATCAAGTGAGGCATGAGCCGCAGTTGAGACTGTCCCGCGCAAATATGGCAACCACCTGCTCACCATTGCTCTGCGTCTGCAAATAATTAATTTGGAGTTTAGGGTAATTGAAACAAAAATACAAAATCTGGCCATGTCACATTCATTTCTCTCGGCCTGGCTGTGTTTCATTTAAAACATATCTTTTTGTGAACACTCACTCTTTTTCTGGAAGGGAGAAACAGCCGTTAAGCGCTTATATCCTGTCCTGGTCGCCTCATACCACACCAGCTTCACATTCCACACATCGTGGATACATGCAGCGGGCTGTGCCAATGTTGCAGCTGTGTGCAAATCAGTAACCTTTAAGGACGCACTTTAAGGAAGCAACTGGCCAATCCAACAGTTGCCCAGTATAATGACCACATCTGCATGTGTGTGTGTGTTTGTATATCACTGTGTGATATTCTTCGAGACTAAGCACTATCAATGTCTCTGTATATGATTGAAGGTGTTGGTGTGATGCTGTGTGTGCGCATGCATTGGGAAAACCAACTGAATATTTCATCATGCATGAGCGTGTGCGCGTGTGATTGAGTGTGTGTATATCTCCTGATTGAGATTGGTTTGACTGGCTGGGAGGGAACAGATGTCAGCATGTGTCGACTGCCAGCAAGACTGAACAAAGCCAATCGCAATCGTCTCCCTGTCCAAGAGCACTAAAACAAGGGACCTGCAAAACTGAGGCCTGTCAACAAAACATACAACAGCACACATGTGTACGCAACATAAAAAATAAATAAAAAAAAACTAGCCCTAAGTTCACAGTAGCATCTAATCTTTTCCATTTGCCCCAAAACAGATTTGGAAACGCAATCAATTGGCATTGCATCTGAGACCAAGCACAGTGCACAGATTTGTTCCTGTTCCCGTGTTATTATTTACTAGGTAGTACTCCTGTGTGACCGCATGATTAATTAACATAGAACCACGAACTGCGTTAAGACCCAAACTGGTAATTTATGTCCCTATCGCATACACACATGGTCAAAACAAAGCGTTTAAATGCTTATGGAAAATATGAGTCATTCATTGAGGCATGTTCATCAAATATACGAGACAGAAGTTATGAGAGTACTCGACAGGGATAACATTCTGCTCGCCGATGCAAATGGTTAATATTAACTCGCACGTAAATACTGTAATTACGCGCTATTTTTGTGGAGATACAATTTTCATAAAACTTTGAGAGATATCAAAAAAAGTGTCAGTGAAACGCTTGAAATCGGGTGAGCGCAGAAAGAAAGGAAAACTGTTGACTCTTGTTTGGTACTAATGTGTGTTGACAGCTTATGTGGTATTTTTATTCTTTCAGGTAAAGCTCTTAATGACAGCTCTTACAAGGTTGTGCGAGTTTCTTCTTGGTCAGGTTTTTGAATGGTTCTCATTGTATCGATAATGACACCTCTTCTTCTGCATCAGAAGACATGCACACATAAATATACCCACACTGAGTAAGGAAGAGAGAGAGAGAGAGAGAGAGAGAGAGAGAGAGAGAGAGAGAGACAGAGAGAGAGAGAGAGAGAGAGAGAGAGAGAGAGAGAGAGAGAGAGAGAGAGAGAGAGAGATTTTCTGATGGGAAGAAAAATGAAATGACTGTAAATACCGGCTTAGTTTAAGGGAAGACGGATTTTGTCTCTTAGATTTCAGAGTAACTGATTTGCCAGGTTTTGTGAGTAACATTTGGAAGGATGCATTACGGAACTATTAGCTTGACATCCAACACCAAAGACACGCAGGAGCAAGGAGGTGATGGAGAGAAAGAAGAGCAGAGAGAGAGAGAGAGAGAGAGAGAGAAAGTGAGAGAGTGAGAAAGTGAGGGTGTGATGTGCCATGACAAGAAAGCATCATGGGACTTGTGTGCATGGAAGTGTGCACAACAATATGTCATGCCTCTCCTTTCTCCTTATCTTCTTATCGACTTTAATTATTTATTTTTGATCAGTCAGCCTGTCTTGTCGCTGAGAGGACAGTAGAGGTTAACTGGTAAAGGAGGTTTCCCAGGTGCACACGTTGGGATTGGCGAATTAAAGGAAGCCCCTGTTAGAGGGGCCGCTGAATCGACTGTTGTGCATCCAATCGAGCATGTTCGTAATGACATGCTGAAAGGAGTGCGGGGAGAACTGGAACAGCAAAAAAACAAGAGACAGAGGAGGAGACATAAGAAAGAAAAAGAAAAGCACACCAGATGCCTTGGATGACAGATTGCTGGAGTGCAACCCCATCAATGGCGTTCTCTTTCGAAGACTGCGTGTATGAGGATGGCGACTGTTTGTAGGGGGTGGGAAATATTTTGGTTGAGACCGCAAGCGATGGATTTCAGGTTTACGGAGTTCCCAAAGTGGCCCGGCCATTGTGGCAAACAGTCACACACATGTGTTCCAACTCTGGTGACCTCTTAACTTCACCACATTGTAAACCACACTCCATCTCCCTTCAGACTTTTACAGCCTGCTAGGGGTGCATAACCCTGGGGTTAAAGAGCAATCTGTAACTAATTAGCCATTTGACTGCCAGTGCTGGTTGCTCAACAGCAAAAATTAAGTGGAGTGAGGTAAGACGGTAGTGACGAGGAAAAGGCAGCAGGTGGAAAGAACCGGGACATGGGGTTTGATTCGGGTCTAGATTAGCCTTAACCACAGAACCTGGTTGCAAAGTCATTGGTCGTTGTTTATGGGCCTCTCGGTGTGGTCCCTCAGTAATGACTGCCAGACCTAGAGCAGAAAGGCTTTTTAGTGTTCACCAGTGTCTGAAGCATCCACTACATTTACATGTGCAGTTTAATGGTCCTACAGCGGGGTTTTGTGTAGTCAAGCTACAGTGTTTAATCTGTCCATGTAAACATGACACATCGCGGAAGCGGATATTTTAAGGATTTAATGCGAGCCGAGACCAACTGTAGTCGAATGCTGGACAAAGCAGAGCTAAAATTACATTATGTAGGTCTGTTAGTTAGACTTAGCTAAAACTGGTAATATTTGAATTCAATAAGTTGTAATGAAATGAAAATTCACCCTAACTATTTTCTAAATGCATGCATTTTTTAAAATCATAATTCTGGTGTCACATTGGACAGGCCCCGCCCACAACTGCTGCCCTATTAGCATAGACCCAGCCCTGAGTGAGCTGTTCAAGTCCGCCATGTTTATCTCCCCGCCAGAGCATTTAACAGCAGCATTCAAGTAAGAAATGTATTTTTATTAAAGCTACTAAAGTTAATTCAATCAAGAGCAGTGAGTGATTTTCAGGTTTTCTTTTGTTGTTTGATTCATATGAACTGCATATTTAACAGTAGGCACTGTATATTATTCACTTTAATACACAGATCTAATAAACGTGATCTCTTTTACTTGCTGTTTACGTTCACAGACATAACCGACTGTTTATGAGAACTTTGAGCGTTTTTGACATAACCTTGTGTGTATCTGACAGTTTAAAGGTTCAAGGGGTGTAGTATTTATGAGGATCTATTGACAGTAATGTAATATAATATACATAACTATGTTTTCAGTGGAGTATACCGTAATGTACCATTATATTTTTATTACCTTAGAATGAGTCATTTCAATCTACATAAACTTTGGGTCCTCTTGCAGTGAAATCGCCATTTTGCATCGTCATGTTTCTACAGTAGCCCTAAACAGACAAACTTCTCTACAGAGCGCTAGTCACTCTCTGCTCTCTCCGACGACGACGTTTTTGTCCTGTGTCGGCCCCCGTAGCTTCTCTATTTGCTCCGAAAGGGAGGGGTGAGTGTTGGGTGATGCAATTCGCAACCTCACCGCTAGATGCCGCTAAAATTCACACACACACACACACTGCACCTTTAAGCGCAATAAGACGTGAAAGAGAATTTTGTTTAATACTCTCAGGATGCTCTGTCTAAGTTTTGACTGATATGACTTTAAAAAGCATGCAGATTATACACTTTCATGATGATGAAGAACTGCAGTCACGTGAGCCTGACCACAATAGAAATGATAATTAAAACCAAACAGATGTTTTAGTTTTTGGCAGAGTATCCGAGGCACGAGCTGTAAAGGCTCCGCCCTTTTCTGAAAAGTGGGGTGGGGAGCATTTGCATTTTAAGATATATGCATGAAAACAGCATGTTTTTCCTTCCACTCAAAATATTTACAAGTTATAATAAATGATCTGTGGGGTATTTAGAGCTGAAACTTAACAGACACATTCTGGGGACACCTGACCTGACACTTATATTACATCTTGTAAAAAAGGCATAATAGGTCCCCTTTAAAGTGCACCTTAATGTACTTATTCAGAAAGATGCAAAGTCTGCTCAAATTGATGATGTCCGGTTGAGCTAAAATATTTATATGACAGTATAAAAAGACAAATCATTGCTTTAGTACAATTTAAATCGAACTGAAGTGCATGTAAATGTGCTGATCGAGAAAAAGAGAAACAGAAAGAGGGACAGATAAAGAGGAGACAACCTATGACAAATGGAGAATTCAGTGAGGAAGAGGAAGAATTGGCAAAAGAGATACATGACTAGTGAGGCATGACGAAAAAAGGCATTTGTGTGAGATGAAAAAGAGAAAGGAGGTATTGTTAGGCAAAAGAAAGATATGAATATAGATGGAGGAAAAGGGAGAGCAGAGAAGGGAGAAGTGCAGAACAGGCCTTGTTGGGGCCGGGCCCCTGCCCCTCATCCATCAGCTTATCTGCAGAGGGATCAGGGCCGTGCAATGAGCCGTGGGCACCCTTACACATGTTGACACTCCTCAAAATAAGATCCATTTACCTCCAGCCTGCCGTTCCAGCTGCAAGCACACCCCTCACTGGACACCCCCCTTCACCATCAACCCCCCATTGCACGTCTCAGATGGTCTCCACTGCCAGGTTATCTATGTTAGATGAGATAAAGAAAGCTGAGGGAAAGTGTGGGGCACAAAAACTGTTACTCTAATAATCTACAGATGGCCCGAGTGCTCCAACGTAAGATTGCGATAAAAGTCTCGGTGAGTTCTCGACACTGCAGTCTCTGGTTTGAGCTACTTTCCAGAAAGAGAGGGATACTGTGATTCCATCTATGCCGGCACTTTGGCCCTATCTGCTCGGAATATAATGAGAGCTGAATTAGCTCTGGACTGTTTCGTTTTGCGTCCATATTCAGGGCTGATTACTTTCATTATCATAGATCTATCAGCCTTTTATTTTTCCTCATCAAGTTGCAAATTTGGGTCTTCTTGTCCACTGTCCAGCCACTTTCACACCACCCTAAATGACTAATGATGCATTTAACTGGAGAATTAGCAGCAGAGTGGAGAGAGAAAGACGGCGAAGGAGAGAGAGAGAGAGAGAGAGAGGCATGTATTAACGCAACGTCATACCTCCATGAAAATGGAGTGCCTAAGGAAACAAAAGAACAAATCAGAGAAAGTGAGAGAGTTGTTGGGCGAACGGGAATGCGTCAGATAATGAGACATTTCTTTTACCCACCAGCCCTGTGTGTGAGTGTGTGTGTGTGGTACCGTGATGATACGCCTGTTTTCCCCCGGCCCCCATTATCAGTGCACTTGAACCCGGGCTAACAATGAGTTCATAGAGATTGAGAAGTGCCGAGCCCTTAATTGTATGTATTTAGTCACGCAAACAGAGGCAATGGCCTGAGAATGGCTAGTTAGCCAATGACATCATTTGAGCTTTGGAGTCGACTCAATGGACCCGTAGCAAATTTGCACAGTGGCAAACGTCTATCCATTGCCGCTATGGAGGAGCAGCATGGTTTCTCTCCAGATCAATGTGGTCCTGTTGGTTGTGTCTTGAGATTTGCCACATAGCTCTGCTTTAAGGTCTCAGAAATCTCCCAAGTGACTTTCTACTCCACTTCTTAACAGTCTCTGTCTTCTGGCTTTTTTAAGTACTCGCTTCGTTCTGTTGTGTGTGGAGTGCGTGATCTGTCAATCAATGGCTCTAGTCAGTGGCAGCGGTATGGAACCGCTGATCGCATCATGATGTTAGTGTGCCTGACTTGCTCTGCACAAAGGAAGAGGAGCACAAGGCTTCTCAAGCAGAGATGTCAGCACTCGAAAAATCAATCACCATCTGGGCTCTTCTCTTCCCAGACTAGAGGGAGGGAGAGAGAGAAAGAGACAAAAAGAAAGAAAGAAAAATGGAGGAAAAAAGAAACGGAAAGGACCAGCTGAGAGGTGCAACGTTGTGGCAACGTTGTGGCAATGTGGTGGTCTGTCCGCCCATTAGGCGTTGTGAGAACGACACACATTAGCTGCAAGCAAGGTCACACAAAGCAAACACAGATTAGCAGAAAGAAAGCAGCGATTCGTCTGCCTGACTAACACCTTGGGACCCAGGAGTCATTGGGTTTACCACAGATTTTTGTGACTCGTTTTGCGATTTTCCATTTTTTTTGCATATTCCTTTCCCATCTGCTATGCTGCGAAGCTCCTTTATCAGACGCTTTTAAACATAAACCTCTCTCTTCTCTTATAAACACAAAGATAAATACTTTATGCAGACGGCGCCTCTTTAAAGACCCCAATGGGTGGCTCGGTGTTCGCAGAGGGATGTTGGGACAGCGGCGTGATTTTTACAGCAGCGTTGCCTCTTTTCAGTAGCACAGCTGTGTGAAAAATACCAGTTAGAAAGGGTGCTGAGGCAGCAAAAGCATTTAATACTCAACAAACAGTTATCTAAGCCCATGTCCAATAACCAGACACCACTGTAATGTGACCTACATACTAAGTGAATAAGAATTTTTACATCAGGGAGGGGCTGAGGAGAACAGCACAGAGCACAGCTCATTCAGCTGACAGTAATTAAATAGCAAGTATTCCTTTTCACTGCCCTTTTGCCTCTCTCCCAGCTAAGAAAGTATAATGTAACAGAACATATTGTGCCCTTCTCTGTATTCTCTTTCTCTTGCTCTCTCTCTCTTACTACTTCTCTCTCCACTTCCCAGCTCTCTGTCTCCTGCTTAACCTCGGCCAGATTTAATTAAATGAAAAATTGGAGTTTGATTGTGCATTTGATCTCTTGTTTTGTGATGATGTTCTGTAGATCGTAAATAGTTGCTGGGACAGCACAGATGTGTGCTACATTGATTTTTTTTTTCTTCGTCGTTTCACCTCGATTAGACTTTGTAGACCTCCAACGAAAACACAGACGCGTGCATGCTCACTCTCCCTGGAGAATGGGTGGCAGAGTGAAACCTCAGCCCTGCTGTAAGATCAGGTAGGCCCATTACAGACAGACCACTGAAAGATTATGAAAGAGTGGAAATGAACATACAGCGGAGAGCGGGCTGCCAGGAACAAAGCAGGTGTCCATATTAACGCTCGGCGCGCTCTTGAAAGCCCTGACGGTGAGGCGGGTGCAAAGAGCAGAGTCAGGGAAAAGAAAGTTTTTCCTCCCAATTAGATGAACGAGAAGCCACTGGGTTGCAAACTTTCACTCAGAGAGAATCATTGCAACAGATGACTCCCCTTTTAGGTTCTTACAAACAATGACATTCATACTCGCTTATGTTCTTTAACGTTTCACGTAGACCGCTTTTGAAAGCGTTTTCGTTGAAACTTTGAGGGGGCGATGGGGGTGGGGAGAGGAATAACACACAGGCTGTGTGGCGCAGGCTATATCGGACTTGAGTTCAAAGACTAAGACTCAAACATCTCCAAATACAGCACTGAGTGATGCAAATGATGCGTTTAGCACAAGGCATAACATGTTCCCATTTGGAAAGACTGGAGATTATATAAATAGCCGAGCATGAGTCAGACAGCCAGTCCCTATTCTGAAAACAGGATTTTGTTTTCATTAAACAACAGTGCATAAAAAAAAACTTTGAGGGAGAACGAGGATGATAAGACGAAGGAAAAACCAACCAAAAACTGCTATGGATCAATTACTGCATGTCAGGAGCAGTTTAATTGGGTTCTCGTCTACAGCTGCCACACTTTTGGCTGGTTGTAGGTGCGCCCATTCGCATTCGACTGCCCGCGTTGCCTTCAACAACATTCACAGGCACATTCAAAGGTCTGCACAAAAAAAGACAAAGCGAGTCAGACCGACAAAAAAACATTGGAAGGAAATAAAAGTGCGATGCAAACACCAGATCAAGTCTTAGCGTTCAAATGGGGATTAGGCTAATTCTTTAAGTAAACCAAAAAGTTACCGGTGAAGGAGGAGGAGGAGAAGGGAGGGCCGGGAACAACAACAATCCCGCTTTTTCAGTGGTCTGAGGAACTTTGATTCTAAATGCGTACGAAAAAGCAGACAAAACAAGGTAAAAATATGGCGTGAGATTTCCTCCATGCCGTGTTTACTCGCACATTCGTTCTGTTAATTCAATTACAGACACTCCTGTGTTTCCTGCTTGTCTTCCTCTTTCCTTCTTTTTTTACGGTGTGGTATAACAGTGCAGCCTCACATTTCTGTAAAGCCCTCATAAATATAGAGAGGATGGAGGTGAAGAGGAGAGGGAAAAGCATCAAATTATTTCTCCTTCTCCTTTTCAGAACTGCTCTCCGAGCGCTTTGTCGATGACCGCTGTTTCTTCACACTACTGCTATCTTTAAGCCCCCACTGATTTTAAGCTTCCATGTAGAAACCAGTCTCCATTGAGGAGAAGTCCTTTGTAAACTTAAATACACCCCAATGTGTCCCTCAACAAAAGCTTCTCCAATTCTTTTCTGTCTGGCCTTTTTTAATGCCTTAAGTTTAGGTGGTCTGTGGGTGGTAGATTTTTTTCCTCTCTCTCTCACTCTCTTTTTTTTAATCAAGCATTAGCACTGCTCCCCATTCAGCACCACAGCGACTATAAAAATTCATCAGGATTAAAATGACCTCACAAGCAAAATTAAAGTTCCTATGGTACACAATGGGGGCTGTATCTTTTTTAACATGTCCTCAGGGCCTTGGGAACAGAATTGTTTCCTGACAAAGTGCTCTCGCATTGACAATGGGCACCTTTCAGGCCTTCTACACCGACTGCCTTTAGAGAGCAGGAGAGGGACTTATTTCACATATCAATCAAAGAGAGGATGAAAAAATGGAGTGAGAAAGAGAGAGGGAGTGAGTGAGAGAAAGACCCTCATCTAGTGCAAGTGGTGCTTCAAAATGTGAACTGATCAAAATAGGGTATATGCTGCTTTTATAGGGGTCATTGACGGATATTTAGAGGTGGACGAAGGGTGAGAGCAAGATTTGATTAAAGACTGTGGGAAGAGAATCGCAAAGAGTGAAAGACTACATATCTGATGCCCAACCAAGTGTGTGTGTGATTGCTCAAATGTGCTCAGAGGTTTTAGCTTTTTATTCTCAAAAAAGCACAACCATTTTAAGATTAAAGTGGCACACATACACGCTCCTATTACGCCGGCCTACTCATATAAAGACCCCAGCGTCTGTGCCGCATGCCACCCACAGCGTCCTCCATTGGGCTGTGTCACTAATCACGCTGGAAATGAATTGGGTGCCAGCAGTGGTAATTCCACATCGTATTTGAGCACCTCAGCCCAGATCTGAGGGACACATATAAATATAGTATTCCTGGACAGGTGGATTAATGAGCCTCCTTAAAGGCCTTCTTTATAGGTCAGTGCCTGCACCGCACAGCCACGGCAGCCTAATCCCCCAAAAATCGTCTCATCTACCTCCCAATTCATTAAAGCACAGAAAGGAATGGAGAGAGAGAGAGCAGGAGTGGGAAAGATGGAAGGGGCTAAAGAAAATATCTGAAGGGTATATACATGAGAGGACGTGGAAGCAACGGTTTACTCGTAATTCAAAGAGCTCTGATTTGAGAGCACCTACTCAAGTAGCTGGTAATGCAAAGTGTAGGTGTTCCTTGCTACAAAGTACTCCGTTTCAATTATATTTCCAATGCTTTCTTTAAATCTAATAATATAGCATGTATTTACTTTTCATGCATATTCCATGGTTGAAAAGAGAGAGAAACAATTTAGACCATGTCATCAGTTCAGTTGATGTGGTTTTAGAATTGGGGCAGGGCTTTTTTGGACAGAGCTTTGATAGGATATCATATTAAACCTGATTAGATCATAGTAATAGCTTTAGGGCTCTCATGATAGATGCTAGCCTTAGGACCTGACTGTTTTCTTAATATTTCTTCTTGTGTGCAGAGCTTGAATTAATCTTTTTCTTATGTGGGTACAAACAGCTGAGCACGGCAAACTCTCTTTACACCTGTGAAGCACTAGAGGGTAAAAATGTGTGTGTGCACATGATACACATTTTAATTCTATATTAATTCATATTTGTATTTAAAAATGTTCAAATGAACCGGAAAAAAATACAAAAGCACACATTCAAACATATTCACGATTAGTGATAACACTATTAGCCTGATTCTGAGCATATTGCTGCTGGGTCATTCTGTTCTGTCAGATTCTGTCACCCAAGTCCCAACCCTGGTGTCAATCTCCTCTCTAACTTCATCCTCTATCATTCAACTCGTCCTTTTTTTATATACATTAAAAAAAGGTGTTAATGAAAGGTGTGCTTTCTCTGTTATGCGTGAGGTCGTCTTGCGTTAGCTCTGGTCTGGGTGACATCTATCTTGCATGCACACCTTGAGGGCATCTCTTAAATTGCGGAATTTGGTCATTATGTGACATTAACCTCATTAGAAAACACTCTTTAGAGGCTGAGAGATAAAATTGATTTACAGCTGCCATTTCAACCACTGCTCTGCCGATCAATTGTTAAACTATCCTTTTTATGGCCCGCAATGCTGCATCTCACACTGCAAGCTCCTCTCCACCCAGTCCTCTGTTGTCGGCTTGCCAGGTGTGTGTGTGTGTGTGTGTGGCTCCGTGAAAAACACTCAGTGTGGTTGACTATTGAAAAATACCTTCCATAAGTGAGAATCTGCCATCCGTTCACAATACAGCAATGTGATATCTTTTTTAAAGCTGTATGTGTATGTGTGTGTAGGTAAACCTATCTGAACAGAGGATGTGTATATATAAGACTTATTTATAGTAAGTATTTAGCCATATGAAAACGTGTGTGTGGGTCCATCCATCTCTCCTGTATACGTGTGTGTATGTATCTGTGTTTGTGTGTAAATGTCAGCATGTCAAGTCGGTGACAGCTGGGTTTAGCGTGGCCATTTAAAGCAAACACACGCTATATTCCACTGATAAATCGATAACGCCTCCCTCTCTACCCACTGGCTGCCTTGTGCAATCCCAGAGATTGATCTGTGGCTAGCACTCATGGAGACCAGGACACTTTTGAAGTATGAATAAAATATGGCAGTTTTGTGTTTCACATCTTCATCAATGGCTCTGGTCATACGAGGCCACGAGACGCACATACAAGATGGACTTGTGTCTGCATCAACGCCACCTCTGTGACAAAATCCCACCTCTCGTGTCAAAGGTGCCGGCGGCCCGGTATGCATCACCCCTTCACATTTCCCAGTGCTTCCGATGCTCTCTATTTCAGAGCCACTGACTCAACATCAGACAATGGCATTTCAAAATAATGCACGCTCTCAATTATTCAAACATTTACAGTACTATAATGCTCAAGTTCATAACCACAGGACTCTTTGCTCTGTCTCTCACACATACACACACACACATAGACATACGCTGCGTATCTTCCCACTCTGCTCAGAATTATGACACATATTCATTTCACGTCATCCTTCTGACTTTGGCAAGAGGCAAAAAGAGAGAGAGAGTGTGAAAGTGCATGGAGAAAATGGCTTTGCACCACTGCATTTAGGTGTCAAGCTCGCAGGCCATCTTGACATTAATATAAATAGATATAAATCAACATGGCAGCAGCTTTTTTTACATTTATTTATTTATTTTATTTTTTAAATGTGCCATCAACAGATGAGCGTCACATATTCACAGCATATTGCCACTCGCATTCACAGGCCTTTCCACCGGCTCCGTTAGAAATAGCTTCTAGGTGAGCTAACCCAAGAACTTGGCAAGAGAGCCGCCCACTCACGCCCTCTCCTCAGGCACCACCTCACACAAAACTTCCCAGGTACCTGCTTCAAAAAAAAAAAAATCAGGACATTTGTTGGTTGTTCTGGCAGGAAAAAAATTAACCAACTGTCTCCTTTTTATATACATTTTGGGTTTTTTTTGCCTTTATTTTGAGATTATAGAAGAGAGAAACCAGAAGCGATAGGGGAGGAGAAAGAGGAATAGACCAGGAAATGACCATGAGCCAGGATTCGAACTCAGATCACCCTAAGTGCTGTTGCCCTATATTTTGGAGCCCTGTCCACACGGCGATGGCGCTAACACAAAAACTGTACCTTTAGGGGTACAACAGCTTGTCACTGGGGCAGTACCCTTAAAAGGACAATTTTGTTCTGCATATTAGTACCCAATGAACATTTTAGGTTTAAATAAGGTACTAAGTTGTCCCTTTAATGGTACTGCCCCAATGACAAGCTATTGTACCCTTAAAGGTACAATTTTGCTCTTTTTTTCTATGCATGGCTGTTTATTCTTGTTGAGTACGCCATGGCCGGCCTGTCCCGTGATGTGTTATTTAAAGAGCTGTTGCTATGAGCATCTCCACTATGGCGTAACATTTAGGAGATTAAAGGGGAATTAGCTTCTGCGCACATCCACATGTATGGGGACAGATGATATAAAGCCACAAAGTGAGTAGTCATCATAATCATCTTCATCATTATGGTCATCATCATCACCCCATACGGCTTGCATCATGGGAATTACAGACAGGCGGTGGTGCCACCAGGCGTGCGCATAGTCACGGCTCAGACAGAGGCTTATTCAGCGGGAACATCTCTCTCTCTCTCTCTCTCTCTCTCTCTCTCTCTCTCTCTCTCTCTCTCTCTCTCTCTCGTCTGCTTAGCTCTGGTCTGGGCCCTAGAAAATGCTGAGCTCACAGCAAGCAATCTCTTCTGCTGTCCCCCCGTCTGCCCACCCACCCCTCCCTCCCCCACCTGCCTGAAGGGTTTCCCCGGTTAAATAGGGCGGGGGGAAGGAGGAGGAGATGACTCACCTGTTTAACCACCACCAGCCCCCCACCACACGCACACGGCTGACCCAGCTGAGAAGTACACGGTCATGAAATCCCTTACTCTCTCTGTTCATGCCTATGCTTTCTCTTTTCTTCGTAATTTGGATCGGAGAAAAAAATAAATCATACCGATTATTTGAACTGATGAAAAGTTATCGAGCATCGGCCCGGCCAAAACAAATGTTCTTCTTTTCTTATTATCTCCCTCCCTTCCATAATCCGTTACACTAAAGAAAACTAAAAGAATGAAAGGAATGTTTCACACAGGAAAACATACGATAGATTCCCCACACATATCTTTCTTTATCTGTCAGTTGTTTTCAGTTGATGTAGCTCAACCTTAAGGAATAACAGCTCTTGTTCTTCTTATATGACCTCAGCTCTCTACATATTTATATTCGGTTAATACCGTTTGACTTTACAGTGGTTTATTTAATTATTATCATTTTTAAACATCTTTTAAAATGTTTTCCTTAACAACATTACATATCATACACTGGGGACCAACAACTGGTGTAGGATGTACTTTAGTAAAATGCTTTCAAAGACAAGCAACATTGAATTAAACATTATATAATGCATTTATCTTTTGTAATATGATGCATTGGTTTCACTTTATTTTGATGGTCCCTTTAACACATTCTGTTGACTATAAGTAACGTTGCACCTACATGTCTACTAACTCTCATTAAAGTATTAGCAGAGTATTAGTATCACAATAAAGAGTTAGCAGATATTAAGCAGGCAGTCTACTAATACTCTAATCAGAGTTTGTTGACATGTAGGTGCAAAGTTACTTATAGTCAACAGAATGTTCAAAAGGGACCATCAAAATAATATGTTACCGAATTTGATTGGTTTGGAGGGATTGAAACATGTTAGGAGTGATTTTATTGGTTAATAAAAATTGTATTGGTTTATGGTTATTAATTATCTTTACCTGTGAGGCCTTGGTTAAATCAGCAAAAAAACATTTACATTTAAATAAAGTGGAGAAAGTTCATACATTTAAAAAAAATATGAATTGGCACATGCTTCTCTTAAAAAACCCAAAACTTTGCCACTAGACTCAATTTTGCAGAGCTTGACAACAGATGTAGAAGTTTAACTTTGAAAAGGAAAAAAAAAGCTGGATGTAGAGAGGGTACCGTTAAAAGGGAAGTGTTGACAGCTGTGGATGGTGCACGGTGTGTGGGGGTCACAGTGTAGTCGGTCTTAGGGGTCGGCTGCCCCTTGCTAAATGAAGACTGGATGTGATATTGTTCTAGTTATCATGACCATCTGATGTCAATTTCACACAGCGGTGGGACCCTCCACAAGCCGGTGCTCACCACCAACCACATGGGTAATAAACAAAACCATGACAGACACACACACTTTACCATTACAGCCACAAACATATATATATATAGAACTCATACCAGCACACCATTAAATATAACTAAAAAATTGATGTACTAATGAATATAATGATGGAGTGAATAAGAGAGACCATAAGAATGATTTTTCCAGAACAAACTCATGTTTTCCTTTCTACAAGTATAGCACTGAGACACATAACCTGGCGAACACAAACTCGCTGGGATGGTACATCACTCCCATCACACACGCACGCACACACACACACACACACACACACACACACACACACACACACACACACACACACACACACACACACACACACACACACACACACACACACACACACACACACACACACACACACACACACACACACACACACACACACACACACACACACACACACACACACACACACACACACACACACACACACACACAATCACATCATATCATATCTTGCCTCAAATGATGCTAAACACGAGCCCATGGTATCCTGAATCTCTCCACAATCATCCCCTGTGCAAAAATAGCAATCTTGTCTTTCAGCTCAAGCAGGGCGAGAACCATTCTAAGAGGCAATGAATTTGGTTGGGGCTGAATAGGATGTTGGTACATGTTTTACTAAAGGAAATATAATGGCACACTATTATTAGATCACATTAATCATGAGGGTGCCAAAGGCACTGACAGCAGCCCTGAAAAGGATTGAAAACGTTGGTAATGGATATAAATTACCCATTGTGTGATAAAAGGATTTTTTCCACTAAGAAGGTGGGAATAAAACAGAGAGCCTCCGAATACGGGTGTGTAAAATATGGAATAATGCAGGTTATCACGTCTGGATTAAAATTTTAAGGGAATCAGATAGTGACAGCGAGGCCTAAAGTTAAAGCATGAGCTGTAAAAGTATAGGAATTAAAAGCAGATTAATATCAGCGTGACTCTGAGAGAAAGCGAGCGGGCGGATGAGAGCGAGAGAGGGGGCAGGAGGCACAAGAGTAGTTTTGATAGAGGTCTGTCAGTTGGCAAGACGATAATGAGTCGCGTCTCTGTTATTCGGTTATTTATTGCCGACTTGGCTGGCAAACAAAAGATCAATAATTTTGAGCAAATCTAATGTTGTCCCTGCTGCTAATGTGCTCGTCCATCACTCCTGCCATCCTCACATGGGAGAGACACCGAATCCCAGCTTATTCCACATCAAATGCAATTATGTCATATGGCTTTAATAACATGCCAGCCCCCCATGAATTCGTGGGGACAGTCGATTATGGGTATGCATATGTGCCCAAACATGTCACGTACTAGTAAATCATAATATATGTTGAGATATCATATGCATTTTTTGGTTTTTCGACTGAATCAATCTTTATTTGCTGCCTCGGATTTCTAATATGAAGTGTCGCAAAAGTCCATCAGCACAATGACAGAGAACATGCTTGCATAAGGATGAACACACACACACAATGTCACAAGTCAATGATGTGACGCTCATTTTTTTTTAATGGATCTAGTTATTCAAAATATCTAAAAATCTCATTCAAACAATGACTTAAATACACATCTTCTATAAGTTTCTGATGCGTCTAATATATTTTCAACATCTGAAGTAAAATGAGGGGGGAAACTAATAAATTATTATTTCTAGGTGGGTCTTGTACAATATGTCAAAGGGTGCAACTGTCCAAAGGGACTTAATTTACTATAAATATTTGTATTATTTGAAATAAAGAGATTTCAAAAATATATTTAGAAGTGTCCTCCACATCAAGTCAAACATGCAGGAAGCCATTTTATTGTAATTTTTACTAAGAAAATATAATAATATTTATATATTATTAATAATGTAAAACATAACATTAGATCTTTTTATTTTTTTTTATAAAAAGAAGAAAAGAGTTAAGGTCAAATAAATATTTACAAAAACATTTTTTTTGTGATTCAAATATACATGATAAAAACTATGATAATGATGATAAAAAATGAATTAATGTTGAAAATAAAAATAATACCCACTAAGTGTATTAAAAGAAGATTTAAGAAGAGTTACACCTCTTGACATTTTTAGAGACACTGAATCGACATTTTTGATAACAGTATTAACGTTTTTCAAAAATGTATGAAACCAACATGAATACTATTCCATGTATGATATTGCTATTCCTACAGATGAATCCAGACAAACATACAGAGGCTCCTAGAACTAGAACTTCTTAACTTCTCCATACATCATTCCTAAACACAAATCAATCAACACACAACCTTCCACTACATCCCCTCCACTGTCTTCAACATAACATATTTTAATCTTAAACATTATAGTACACATTTTATCAGTAACTCTGTCTGTATGTCATCTCACCTGTATGACTTCTCCTGCGGTGTTTACCCCAAGAAAGTCTAATTGACATCCGGCTCTCATTGCCATTGTGCGAGAGTAAACTGGAGGCAAGCCATGTGTTAATGACAGTGGTGGGGTGGAGCATGGGAAAGACTCATCGGATATCATTAGCACTAGCTCACAGTGCCTAAGGAACAAGTGTCAAAAGTCACAGCTTATAAAGACAGCTTTAACTGAAAAACGAAAGGGGCTTTGGCCCAAAATACACTTCCTCAAAGACGTCAACAAAAACATTGGTGTGAGGATGTATGCAGTGAATCATGCCATCTTTACCATTTAAAAGTTTGGGGTCAATAAGATTTGTCTCAATCAATACTTTCATTCAGCAAGAGCATATCAAATTGACCACAAGATTTCATCTATGATCTTTTCTGAATTCTGAAAAAAAGAAATAAAATAAAAAAATTAAGCAGCACAATTGCCTTCAAAATTGATTTAAAAAAATTTTGAGCAGCAAATCAGCATATTAGAGTGATTTCTTGAAGATCATGTGACACTGAAGACTGGAGAATAGCAACAGGGAATTAATATATGTCATCACAGGAATTAATATATATTGCAATGGAACAGCTATTTTAAATTGTAACAATATTCCACAATATTACTGATTGTATTGTGTTTTTTTTTGTTAAAACAACTGCAGCTTTGATGAGCAAACAAAGCTTCTTTTAAAAATCATTAAAACATCTTAACAGCCGTGTACAGTGGTGTACATCAGGTTCTCTCAACAGTAGGCAAATATAATGTTACAGTCGCAACTGTTTAATGCTCTAAAAATTGTGAAATTAAGATATTCTCTTCTATAACATAGCCAGAATCTGCTCTATTCCTCTGAGCAATGGTGCCATCATCTTCACTTTCACCACACACACAAAATACTCACAAACCCCCACCGAAGACTGCGAGTGTTCAAAGATGTCATTTTTTTAAACATACACATCAAAGTTGTGGAAGAGAGGCTTTCTTTACTGAACATCTGCCTTTGTGTTCAAGCACAATTTAGCTTTGAAAAGAGAAGGAGGGAAAGCGAAAGACATCCAAAGATCGCTTTCCCATCCACATCCCCCGCGCCGACTGGCAATACATCATTTGTATTGATGCAATATTAAATTTCAATATCGCATGTCAAAAGGTACAAAATGATAGATCATAGCCTAACTAAATGAATTATTAAAGGGGCCAGACTGCACCGCTCTATCGGCTTCTCTCCCAATCAACTGTGTCTGAAAAGTACAGTTTGATACTGGCAGCATTTCAAAGCTCGAGCGATTCTCTCTCTTTGTCTCTCTTCGCTTTCTTTCCCTCAAAGTTTTTTTTTTTGTTCGTCATAATGAATCTGGATTTGTGTCACCCTCAAATCCACCCACAATGCAAAGCTGCGTGTGCGTCGCTTCCGATTGTGTGGAATTTTTGTTTGTTTGTTTTCTTTTTTCCGTCCTGTTCGCTCCGGAGAATGCCAACCGTTATCAGATTACTCTAATCTGTTGCTACAGAATTTAAAAGCAGGGCTGAAACTGTTTTCAACAAAGCAGATATGTGCTTTATGGGTTTCGTATCCTGAAACCTCCATACAAAACCAAGACCCATACGTTTGAATACTTTCAAGGAGTAGCTTTTGAGAGGATAAATGAATGACATTAAAGGATATAATAGAAAAATAAGAAAACTGTAAAAACATGTCACCACAAAAGTGTTTCACTGTTCACTGGTTCTGTTTTTCAACAGCTGACCACAGAGGGCCTATTATTTTACAAGCTGTTGATCACCTAAACGAAAAACAAGTACAGTATGTACTCCGCTTTCCAATAATTATATTACAATTTTCAAGTCAAAAACATGATGATGTGTGTGTGTGCGTTTCTGTTGGTGGTAATGATGACTCCAGGGGGATTTAATTGGAGAGTCCAGATTGTCGGACCGGTGACCCCACACAAGTCGCGGCCACCATTAGCGTTCGGCTCGCATGTTAACAAACACAATCCCTTCGCCTTTTACCGTGGCGAAAATTCAATTTGAGCTCTTTGTCTGCCTGCTGCCTTTGCCCTAACGATGGTCCCCTTCTCTCTCTTCCTCTCTCGCGCTCCCGCTTTTTCCCCTTAACCAACAGAACACAGAGGAGTCGTTAGGACCCTCTCTTCATTACTTCAAAAAACCAATCATTAGACACCAGAGTATATACGTAATTAGAAAATCACTTCCTTTGCAATCCTGGCTAAGTAGTTTACATACTGTAATTACAGGGACAAAATCAATTTTTAATCATTCTACTGATTGGGCTCATCAGCTCAGTAGGAACATTGTATCCTGCTTGTTGTGCGAAAGCAACATCTGGGCTAAAACAATTACCCTTTTGTGTTCCAAAACTATTCAGCGCAGGGCATTCTCCAGCACCCGACGGCTGCCACTAAGCCCCTGCGTAGCCATCTCTTTCTTCCTCTTTCTCGCTCCCTCCTTTCCTCTTTCTTCCCCTCTTTCTGCCCTTGACTGTTGTGCAGCGGATCGCATTTAAAGCCTTATAAATCAATACGCTATAATAAGATGCTCTTGAGAAAACGCAGCATATTGCTTTTTTAACACCTATTGTTTCCCCCCACCCTTTTTTTAGACTTCGTCGTGTTGCTTGTTGTTGTTTGCGACTCAATCAAGAAAAAGGGAACAGATTTTGTTTTGCCTGAAGAAATATCACCTTATTAATAATACGTGTTCCACTCAGCTAACAATTAGAGTAGTATTTAATGCACAAGTACAATATTCACAGAGCAAAACTGTGACTGCATTTTAATTATCGTTGTTTTAGAGAACGATGCAAGCGGCGGGAGCAACAGTGTTGTGGCCGTCGGCTCCGGAGAAAACGAAGAAAGCAGGAAAGCAAGAAAGAAAGATGTTTCCTTGCGCGACGTATTGAACTTTGAAGTCAGAGCATTCCTAATATGTTCCTACCCTTCGCTGCATAATAAAACGCTTTGTATTCGTGTCTATGCGATGGCGGATCGATGGGCATTAGGCCCGACTCCCTTTCTCTCACTTTGAAAACAGAGGAAATCAGATTTGGAGAAAAAAAGGGAGATGAAAAATCAGTTAAAGCATTGATCGTGCCTGCTGTATGCAAATCACATTTGCCTCTATTTTTTGACTGATCAATAGGGTTAATTAACAGATTCGTTTTAACTGCACTTTGCGACACCGTCGACCTCAGAAATCATCCCACCGCCTCGCTGCCATCACAGTAACGAATGACGGAGTGCGTGTGAGGAGCCATAAATCTCAAAATCCAATCCATCTATGAGCGCAGGCATAACTGTAAAATATGAGCGTGTAGACAGCTCTCAGGTAGATCTTTGCCCGTCAAGGAAGAGGGACAGCAAAGAGTGTCTTGAGCGGAGGATCAAGGTCCGTCAGAAGTGAACTTTGAAAGTAAATACCAACATTATCCACGTTACACATATTTTACGCGAGTGCAAGTAGTTCGTAATTCCGACAGTCAGTGCTGCATGAAGTGTGTGGTGGCACTAGAGGTGGCATTTTTGCGATGACTCTGGTGATGTTCTACTATTTTGGATTAATAATGGATGCTTTTTGAAATGATTATTATTCCCAAAATGCTCTTTTGTGATTTGCTTTGAAGGGGGGAAGCACTGGGAAGATTGCACTTGCGAAAGGGGGCCGCTCATTTGGAGAGCTTTTTCCAATTATACAATTAGTCAGGAATGTAGGGCAGCAGCCTCTGTGTACCGATCACTCCGACCCTGGAAAGAGAGAGAGGTTTTCGTTTTGTTTGTCGAGTACAGAGGGAAAATAATAATAATAATAATAATAATTAATTAATTAAAAAAATAGCCCAAAACAGCAAAGTAATGTACTGTAAAAAAAGGGGGATTATCATTTTAAAAAATAATTTTAAAAAACCCTGACCTTGCTACTTTTGATTATGTGCAGACACAAATGATACATTCTCCACTAATAGACAAAGTAACAGGGTCAGATATTTCTGTTTAAGTATATCTCTTTGTTTCTGAAGGACTTTTTGCTGTTACATAGATTGGGTTGATTGGCCTGGGTTGGCACCCAGGACCAAAAAGTCTTAATTATGCGACTTGATTATATATATATATATATATATATTTTTTCTTTTAGATGGTGAAGTGATTTTAATTTTATCATTTGCCCTTTCCATTGTCCTCTTGCCAAAGCTGGTATAATGCCTGCTAGTTTAATATGAGTGGAAGAGAAAGACGGAAAAAAAAACAAAAAAACACAACAGCTACCATCTGCTTGCCTGTGGATTTTCTGTAATCGCTCTTTACTGATTACACTGCTGACTACATGAACCTCTTAAATAATTATCCTGCAATAAAAAATGCTAAATAATTATTATCATTAACTCCTAGCAAGACGGCTGCCACTCCAACTAATGCTGCCTAAACTGTCAGAGACAGAGCGCCTATGTGCCATGTCAATCATAGGATGGTGAAAAAACGGACGATTTTCAGGATGCTTCACGAGGGAGATGAAGGTTTGATGGATAATGTCTGCCTATATTACAGATTAAACTCAAGAGCGAGGGGGGTTTGTAGGCGTGATCTATACGACGAGCGAAGCGTCTTCGGGGGATCCACAGAAGTCCGTGTTTTGTTTCTCGCTTTGTTTTGCTTGTTTGATTTTGTCCTCTGGATATTGAGAAGATGACAGAAAGTGAGCCGTGCCCGACACCGGTATGTGGTTGTACGGTACGTGTTCTTCTCTGAAGCTGAGGCCGTCGTGTAGGAGTTTATTGAGTTATGAGTGTACGTATTTACAGAATTGCTTTGGACGGCACATGCTTATGATGGCTGCCGCGAGTCATATAGAGTTCAGACTCCAGGAAAAGCCAGTAGATTGACAGTAGTCGTAGCAATGGGATTTTCTATATCTGATACTTTAGCGATAAAAAGTAAATAAAAAAAAAGTACATATCGACGATAAAACATGTTTTTTTTTTTTGCCAAACTAGTGCAACCCCTGTAGCTGATTTCAAAGACTGGGTCATGTCATCACAATGCTTAAACAAATAGTTATCCCTAAAACCTACAATTAAATAAAAAAATAAAAAATTATATATATATATATATATATAT